>NW_012106686.1:531134-555932 GCF_000951045.1 Mandrillus leucophaeus | reverse complement strand
CTAGGGTTTTTATGGTATTAGGTCTAACATTTAAGTCTCTAATCCATCTTGAATTAATTTTCGTATAAGGAGTAAGGAAAGGATCCAGTTTCAGCTGAAAGCTATATTCTTATATCACATTGTTTTGACTTCCATAGACTTGTTTTTGGTAAATTATATTTTAACTTTATCCTTTGTTTACCTTGAAGAATATTATACACAAGAATTCTGTGAATCCTGCCAATAATGATATAATAATAATAATGCTGTTGATAATTTATTAATTCATTATTCAATAAATATGTGTTGAACAATTTCTACATGCCAGGTAATCTTCTAAGCCCTGGAATACCAATGAATGAGATAGACAAAAATCTCTGTATTTATGCTATTTATTTTTACGTTAGCGGGGAGAAGACAGATTACAAAAAGGCAAAGAAAATGTGAGTTGATGATAAGTGCCACAGGAAAAAATAAAGCAAGGGAGGGAGTTGGGGTGTTGCAATTTTAAATAGGGTGGCCAGTGGAGGTGTCCTCATGATACCTAGTATGACATACATTATTTTGCTTAGCATTTTACATGAGGATGCTCATTATGTAATGCTGTGAAGTGTTCATTATATTACAAGTTGTCCTCTTTATGAGGACTCATGGGAGAACTTGCACTTTGATGTTAGAACTAGCAGTAGTCGGGCTTCTTTTGAGTGACTGGTTTCTTTTTATCTTCTGGGCACCAAGAATCATGTAACAGATCATGGTTACCTCCTTGTTAAGCTTATAAGGAAACTTAAAACTTTGGCATGAACTAGGAGTACTGACCTTACTCTTGGCTTCACCTTACCTTTTCAATCTTATTTTAGCTTTTGTCCCAATTGACTCACCTACTTATTTGACATTTTATTTTATGCTATGTTGTTGTATTTATTTTGGTAAGCTTCCTTAAATATTCTTTGAACAAAGTAAGGCATGAATAGAAATAAATACCCACATAATTACATACACACACAATATACACACATACATACATACATACATCTTTATGTGAAGATATAGCACATCTTCCTTATTTCAGTGTACCTTGAACCTGGAGTTCTTATCTGAAAAAGTTTTTTATGCTTCGTGGTGTTCTTTTATAGGTACTCAATAAATATTTATGGAATAACAATTTTAGTAGTGGTTATAATTTAAATGAGACAGATACTCATGATATCTTAACAGTTTTTCCATTTGAATATCAAAATGAAATATTGCTGAAGTTTAATTTTTAAAATCATTGTATGTAAAATATAAGCTCTTTAATATAAAGGTGTGGGGAAATCTGAAATGTAATTAATATGTAATTATGACTCTTCTAAACCTCTTTCTAAAAATTTTCAATAATTAGGTTTTAATAATTCTGGATAACAGAATCCTTTGAAACCTATCACCCTCCAGGGAAATTTGGTTACACACAAAAATTGCATAATTGTATTAAGGAAGTTAGGGACACACCAAAGCCCATCCATCAACCAACCTTAGGTTATGAACCCCTGCTATATGTTTTTCTTTTGAAATAATAAATGCTCTTAAAATTTTAATAGCAAAAAGAAAAAGCAGAAAAATTACCTATAACCCCAGCACCACAGGATAGCTATTTTTGATCTTTTTATTTTCATTTAAGAAATTTGTTGCATTTATATTATAAGATTTTGCATCCGAATTTTTTGGCATAACAATATATAGTAAGTAGTTCCCGATGAAATAAAAAATTCTTTATAAACATAGTTTTTAATGATTTGTATAATATTTCAGTGTATAAATATACTATAATGTGTTTAAACATTTTCTAACATCTGTTTAGGTCTTCCCTTGCCCTTCCATTATTTGCCACAAAGTTGCTATGAACATCTTAGAGCCAAATCTTTGTTGATATGTTAAGAAACTTCCCAGGAATACCTAGAAGAATTGCTAGGTGCAAATGTATATACTAACTAAAATCAATGATATGCAAATTATTTTTCAGAAAGAGTGTTCCAACCAATTATGCTGGTACCAGCAGTTTGTGAAAGTATTTAAATTATCTATTTTACCTCATTCTGAATAGAATTGAATAGTACCATTAAAAACAGAAATAATCAAAGAAATAAAAACTTATTTGATAGGTGAAGAATGGGGCCATTTTGAATTTAATCTGCATTTCTTTGATTACTAATGAGGTTTACTTCTAAAACTATGTTTTCAAGAAAAACTTAAAAACTTTGCCTTTTCTCTTCAGTGAGTTATGGGATTGGTTCATTGATATGTTGAGGGTTTTTTTTTTTTTAAATTTTATGTGCTTTTTTATACACCAAAATCTCTTGGTAAAGTTTAGTTCTTTTTCACATAAGTTCTACAGTTTTTAAAGTTCATTTCTAGGTATTACGTCTTTTGTTTTTTTGTTGCTGTAATGCAAAAGGAACTTTTTTCATTATATTTTCTAACTTGTTATTACTGCCATACATAAAGGTGATAGATTTTTTTGTTTTTGTTTTTTTTTTTTTTTTTGAGACAGAGTCTCGCTTTGTCACCCAGGCTGGAGTGCAGTGGCGTGATCTCAGCTCACTGCAACTTCTGCCTCCCGGGTTCAAGCAATTCTCCTGCCTCAGCCTCCCGAGTAGCTGGGACTACAGGCGAGCACCACCACATCCAGCTAATTTTTGTACTTTTAGTAGAGACGGGGTTTCACCATGTTGGCCAGAATGGTCTCAATCTCTTGACCTCGTGATCCGCCTGCCTCAGCCTCCCAAGGTGCTGGGATCACAGGCGTGAGCCACCGTGCCCAGCCAAGGTGATAGATTTTTATATATCCACGTTTAAAAAGATTTTCAGTTGATTCTCTTGGAATTTTTAGGCATATTCTCATTTGTTGTCTGCAAAGAAAGATTCCTTTTATCCAAGATTTATCCTCTTATTTTTTTTTTTGAAGAAGGTAAGGCATAAATAAAATAAATACTCACATAATTACATGCACACACAATACACATATACATACGTAAATCACCATGTGAAGATACAGTAAATCTTCCTTATTTCATTGTACCTTCAAGCTGGAGTTCTTATCTGAAGAAGTTTTTTATGCTTTATAGAGTGTTCCTTTATAGGTGTCTTATACTGGTGAAAGCCTCCAGAACAATGTCATATAATGGTTATGATATTGGCTACTATATACTTTGTTTCTTACTTTAATAGTGATGTCTGTAATATTTCATTGTTAAGTATAATAGCTCTAGGCTTAAAATAGATCATTAGAAATGACCTGGGAATTTTATCAAATGTGTATTCTGCGTATGTCATCATGATCTTACGGTTTACTTTTTATTGGCTTATTGATCTGATACTTTTTTTCGCTAATAATTTTTTGCATTTTGGGAATAATTTTATTTGGTCATGGTGGATTTTTCTTTGAAAGTTAAGCTGATTAAATTTGCTAATATTTTATTTAGAATTAATATTGATATTGAAAAAAATGAGACTGGTGTGTAGTTTTCTTGTTTAAAACTTTTTTTTTCAGGTTTTGGGGTCAGAATTGGTTATGCTAGATTCCCAAAATGAACAGGGTCACTTTTAATCTTTTTCTATGCCCTAAAAATTATGTAACCTGGGAATTATCTGTTCCTTCAAGCATTTGGATATGTATCTATAAAATATTTTAACTTAGACCTGTTATGACAAGTGATTATTTGATAACTTTTTCAGCTTCTTCTGGAGTTATTGGCCTCTTCAGGCTCATAATTTTAGGCTCGCTTTTGGAAGACGTTTTTCCCCTACCTTCACTTTCCCTCATGTCTATGATACTCTACTATTTAATATATTCGGGTTATGTTTATTGTAATGCTATTGTGAGTTATACTTTAATAAATGTAAAATGATCCACACTCCAATTTAATGACTCTTGCCTTGACTTTTTTCTTCCTTTCCTTTCTTTTCCTTTCCTTTCCTTCCCTTTCCTTTCCTTCCTTCTCTTTCTCTCCTTCTCTTTTTCTTTCTTTTCCTTTCTTTTCTTTTTTTTTCCTTTCCTCTCCTCTCCCCTCCCCTCCCCCTTTCTTTTCTTTTCTTTCTCCCTTATCCCTTTCCTTTTCCTTCCTTCCTTCCTTCCTTCCTTCCTTCCTTCCTTCCTTCCTTCCTTCCTTCCTTCCTTCCTTCCTTCATCTTTCTCTCTCTCTCTTCCTCTCTTTTCTCTCTTTTTCTTTCCTTTCCCTCCCTTCCTTGCTTTCCCCTCTCTCTCTCTCTCTCTCTTTCTCTCTCTGCCTTGCCTTGCCTTGCCTTTCTCAAGGTCTCATTCTGTTGTCCAGGCTGGAGTGCAGTGGCATGATCTTGGCTCACTGCAACCTCTGCCTCCCAGGTTCAAGTGATTCTCCTGCCTTAGCCTCCCAAGTAGCTGGGATTCAGGTGCCCATCACCACACTTGGCTAATTTTTGTATTTTTTAGTAGAGATGGGGTTCTGTGATGTTGGCCAGGGTGTCTCAAACACCTAACCTCAAGTGATCCACCCACCTTGGCCTCCCAAAGTGCTGGGATTACAGGCATGAGCCACCACGCCAGGCCACCTTGACTTCTTTCTAGTTTGTTAATTATATTGCTTTACCTGCTAACTTCTGTCTTTCATCCTTCCCTTTTTCCTTCTGTCTTTCCTCCTTCCTTAGCTTACCTTTTGGTATTGTTCTGACATAGTAGTAACTGACTTACAATCTGAGGAGACTGAGACACAATTATAAATAGGTTTTTTTGTTTTGTTTTGTTTTTTTCCTCTTAGATCTCTGCCTTCAAAGGTACCCTGCATATTTCTCTTCCCTAGTTTCTGATGATATTTTGGATAAAAATGTCTATTTCAGTCTAATATAAAACTCTAATATCTCATTGATTTGCACTTCTCCACCCTGTCCCCCTAACCCAAGCTCAGGACATTGATGAGGCAGGCAGGGTCTGTTTCTCACTGTTCTTTTTTCTTTTTGTGGCTCTTTTGGGGTGGTGGTGTGTATATAGGAGAAGCAACGAGAGAAAAACTCCTGAAACTTGAAAAACATAGTAATCCTATGTTGTAGTGATCTCTTGGCTCATATCATCTGGCCTTAGGTGGTTTCTGTGTGGTAGGACCCAATAGGATGTGTGCTTGTGCACGTATGTGTGCGTGCACACAGTGAGAGAGAGAGAGAGAGAAATTGTAAGGAATTGGTTTATGTAATTGTAGAGAGCCAGTAAGTCCAAAGTCTGCAGGGTAGGCCAGTGGGCTGAAGAGCCAGGAAAAAGTAGATGTTACAGTTTGAGCTTGCAGGCAGTCACCTGGTAGAATTCCCTCTTTCTTGGGGGATATCAGTCTTTTCTCTCCTTAGGCCTTCAACTGATTGGATGGGGTCCATCCACATTATCAAGGGTAATCGGCTTTACTCAAAGTACGTTGATGGAAACACTAATCTAATCTAAAAATACTTTCACAAAAACATCTAGAATAGTGCTTGATTGAATACCTGAACACTGTGGCCTGTCCAAGTTGGCACATAAAATTGACCATCCCCCAGTACACAATTCTTTTGTCTCTATGACCGTCTCCCCACAGCTGTCGCCCCTGCAGTACACTTCTTTCTGTTGGGTTTCCTCCGCCTGGTAAGTCATCTTCCTTGAAGGGGTATCTTCAAGAAGGCCCAAGCCTGCCTACCTTTCCTGGTGTCCTCCTGGCCATAGGAAACTCTCCTGTTTTTGTCTCACTGCACGGTTGCCTCTTCTTTTCCATTCCATTCTACTGTAGCCAGGTTCCAGCTTTCATCATTCTCCAGAGAAGGTATCTCCATTTTCACAGAAGTCCCCCAACTCTCAAGAAGACGTATCAAACTTCAAAGAACGTTTTTTACTATATGCTCCCGTGCTCTGATGGCAACATCTAAATAGGTTTACAAGCTTCTGAAGTTCAGCACGTGAAGGGGTCAATGGGGGAACTGTGGTGCAGATCCCCTTTTCTTGAGGACACCTCTAATTTGGTTTCACAGAGCTGGGGGATGGTGCTCCCTCCTCCCCTCCACAAAGAGAAAAGCCAAGGCACGCTTCCTTACTGAGGCCTCCTCTAAAACCTTTCTCTATTCAGCTAACGTTCTTTTGAGTTGTTTTCCTTTATGTGATCTGGTTGCCGTACAGAGGGTGAAGCCCTCTTTTATAATATAAGCACTGGAGGGCCTGCATGGCAGGTTCTTAATGTTCTCTTTGGAATTTGATGCTACATAACTTTTAATACACTGAATTTTGGGACTCTAAACAATATTCTAAAACAATAGGGAAAGTCTTTCTAATATCATGATGTGACCATTGGTGTTTCTTTTATTTTTAATATTTTTTAAAAGTTTCACTTAACTTTTATAAATAGAGATTTGTATTTTAAAATATTCCAATGTGAGAAAATGTTTATTTTAATAAAAGGGAAGATTCCCTTTAATTTTTCTCATGCACCTATTTTTGGTTTTTCCTCACTTAGTTTATGCGGTTTTTCTATCCCCTTGTGCTTTCTACTATTTTCTGCCTTTGACTACATGTACCGAGTGATTATTTTGTTTTTTAAATTGTGGTTTTTAAAACATTTTTTATTTAAGTTCCAGGATACATGTGCAGAACGTGCAGGTTTGTTACATAGGTATACATGTGTCATGGTGGTTTGCTGCAGTTTTAACAATTACATGATTTGCCTTTATTTGTAGCAGTGATTGCCTTTAATATTGTCAAATATCTAATTAAAATTTCTCTCTTTATTGAAATCAAGAACAGAATTGTCACTTTTTTTTATTTTTTTTTCTTGAGACAGAGTTTCACTCTTGTTGTCCAGGCTGGAGTGCAATGGCATGATCTTGGCTCACTGCAGCCTCCGCCTCCTGGGTTCCAGTGATTCTCCTGCCTCAGCCTCCCAAGTAGCTGGGATTACAGATGCCTGCCACTATGCATGGCTAATTTTTGTATTTTTAGTAGAGATAGGGTTTTGCCATGTTGGCCAGGCTGGTTTCGAACTCCTGGCCTCAGGTGATCTGCCCACCTCGGCTTCCCAAAGTGTTGAGATTATAGGCATGAGCCACCATGGCTGGCCTGGAATTATAACCTGACTCCTTTCTTTGCCCAGTGAATAATTTAGTCTGTTTCATGCTTTTAAGTTCCTGTCCTTTCCCCTTGGGTCCTTTAAGGGCTTGTTAATTTAAACTGTTATAACAAAGCCACATTTTTTATTAAATATCATTTTTTGTTTTAACCATGGAAATTATTCTTTAAGACTTATTGGTACTTTGGATTTGGAATGAATTTTTCAAGCATTTTAACAAATTTTGTGCTTACTACCAGTATATTTATGTTATCATTTTTACTTTCTTGCATTTATAATTTTGATTCATCACTTGTTTACTTATATTGTTTTTGATTAAGGTTTCAGGAAGGCTATTGTTATACTTTTACAATTTCTGTATAGCTAGATAAATCTTTTTACTATTTTCACATCCAAATGAAGTTTTTCTGTATTTTAAATTCTTGAGTCAAAACAATAATTTCTCAAAATTCTGTAAACATTGTTTAATTGCAGTGATGTTTAGTATTTCTAAGAAATCTAAGGTGAGATGGACATTTTTCTGTTTGAAGGCTTCTCGTATATTTTCTCCTCCATTGACATTTAAAACTTTCAGTGGGTTAGACCTAAGCGTAGGTCTTTTAAATTAGCTTTCTTAGAAATAATCTTTCTTTAAAAAAAAAATCTTCAGATTGGGCATTGTGATTTCAGAGAATTTTACTAATCCAGGGATTTTACTGGTAGTATTCATGAAAATATTTTTGAATTTAAAGAGAACTCAAACTCAAGTTTGCTTAAACAACAAAGTGTTATGTTAAATAAAAAGTTGAATGGTGCAGAGACAGGAAAGTGTTTAGGTGTCACATGCCCTAAATTCCTATTGTTATCAGGGCACCAATTCTCCTGGCTCTGCCCTTCTCTAATCCTTTGTAAGCTGCATTCTCAGGATACGTTCCCTCATTTAAGTGATATGGTTGCCAGCAGTTTCCAGGGCTGCAGGCTTCTTTATTCATACCTAGAAGGAGAGACAGCATCTGTTCCCACATTTGTTGAGTAAAAGCTCTCTGTTTCACTCTGATTGGGTAATCGCAGGTCATATGCCCACTTGGAACCAATCACTATGAGACCAAAGCAGAGCTTCCTTGATTGGCTTAGACCAGTCAACTTTCTTTCACTTCAGTTCTCATCTCTGTTATAGTTTGTATTTCTTACATCTTTCTTTTTTGTTCTGGGTGAATTTCAAGTTTATCCTCTACATTGCTGAATAGGTTTTTGTCAGTTTTGCTTTTTATTGCCTCTAATGTGAATTTTAATGCAATTTCATTAAAACATATTGCATCTTAGTTTTTAGTGTTCTTCCCTTTATTTCTGCTTTTATTGCAATCTGTTTTCTTCTACTAGTCTCCTGTATTATTTTTTTTCCTGAGAAACTATCTCTTTGTATTTTGGGGGAGATTGTAAAGAAATTTTGAAAACATTCTGGGCTGTACAACAATGTGAATGTCTTTAATGCCATTAAACTGTACACTTAAAAATGGTTAAAAATATATATTTTATGTGTATTTTAACACAATAAAATTCTTCTTTTAAAGAAAATCATTCTCAATATATATTCTTCCTCCAGCTGTTCAGAAAAATATTTCCTTTCCCTTTGTAATAAAACATTTTATTAGTCCACATGTTTTGTTTATTTGCATGCATTTTTATTAATTTATCTCTAGCCTTAGCAGGTTTTACCTAAGTTCGGTTTGCTAAAAGTCAAGGTTTATGCAGTGATAGTAACTTTTTGAGTAAATATGACTTTTCATCTCTGGTCTAGACCTGGAATGGTTCACATTTCCAGAATCCCCAGAACCAATTCTAATTTTTGGTAGAAATTTACTAGGATCTTTTGTTCTTTCAATTCTTGTTTCTTTGTGTTTTACTTTATAGGATATGAGGCAGTATTTGTCTTTTTTGGGTGTGCAATTGTTATATGTGAGAGATTATGCCCTTAGCATGTGCTGCTTCCAGAAACTCTAACTCTACTTTACATCTATGAAGTGTTTCTGAAGGTGCCTACACATCCAGGATGAAATATGCTACAGTCAGTTTCCTCTACATGTTGGCATGTTGGGAAATGAGATTTAGAGTTTTTCATACAGGTGAGAGAAAAGTGACTTTTAGAGGTGGTGGAAGCACAGAAGCACAGGTCTGGTCAGACAATAGTTCTTAGGCTGTGTGTGTGTGTGTGTGTGTGTGTGTGTGTAAGGGTGCAATAATTTACTGTTTGAGTTTCTGGTCATTGTAGCTACTCTATATAATTACATTTTTTTTTTTTTCTAAAAATGGATCCTGCCCTGGGGGTTCCTTTTCAGATATTTTAATTTGTTTTGATCCATAGTAATAATTGATTCTGCAACTAGTGCAAATTGCCCTGACTTTTGTCAAGTTTTCTCCAATGTCAGGAAAGAACATCTTCCAACTGTTGAAGAGAGCGACCTCCTGTTCTTTCTTGCTCTAAATTAAGAAAATCTGACCAACATGAATCAGGTGCTGTGCTGGTTATTAAGATAGCATCTCTCAGTTCCAAATAAATCTTCTCAAGTTGGCTTTGTGATGCTGGGTCTGGGACATTCTAACCTACATTCTTTCCTCCTCTGCCATCTGGTTCTCTATTAGGCTCTACCTCTAGAGAGCCCCAGAAGAAGATGGAAAGGCAGGATGAAGGGGAGAAGGACCCACCTCTCTCCTGCTTGTTGGTCCATCAGCATCACCCTGTAGCATTTTGCCTCAGCAGGGGCAGTTGGTTCCAGCCTCCTGCTTCTTTTGGCAACCCCAGATCTGGAAATGGCTGTCAGTGTCCTTCCTTGGAGGTCTGAGCTGGGTCCCTGGGCTTCTCCTCTGAGCTCCAGGTCTTAGTGATTCCAGCCTTTTCTCTTTGTCCTATAGCCCTAAGGGTGGAAGATGTTTCCTGCACTTCGTACCTCTGGTCTACCTCAGTGTTTTCATTTGTTCATTTTACCCTCTAATTCCAATGTTGAAATTGCGTGTGTGGGTTCGTTTTCCTGTTGAATCCTAATTAATGCTGGTGCTTAGTACTTACGGGACCTAGGGATCTGGGGCAAGAGAACAAATGGCAGTTGCTATGAGGACCATGAGGTGGGTATTGATGTGAGAATTCCCCCCCCGCCAAAAGAAGAGGGGAAAGAACAAATGTCTATTTTTACATGTATAGGAACAATATCTATTTCTACATGTAACAAAATAAGAATGGTATTTTAGGGCAAATAAAAGGAGGTACCACTCTACACACCCCATAAGTACCATGTATAACTTATGTCCTTAGTTTTGTAGAATGTATGGTTTTCAACTAAGTGAAGCTTTAGAGAGTTAGAAGTGCAAAATATAGATAGTTGGCTTCTTGAGAGCACTTTTCCACCAAACATCCTTTGGAACCCTTGTCAGAAGATGTTCCCTGAGTTAGCTCTCTCCTCTCTCTCTTTTTGTAAATTAAAGTAAGATAAGGAAAACAGAAAGTGAGGTAGAAAGGAAAGTATTTTGACAAAATTCAAACATTTCAGATATTCAGATCATCCTGTACAGGAGAGTACACTTAGCTGGGTAGGGTGCACAGCTCTGGGAACCCACGCTGCTGGAGAGTGATCTCAAAGCCACCGTTTGGAGCCTGACCTTTTCCTATTTCTATCGGCTTTCTTCTGGTGTCTCTTTTCTGCCTCTTCCTCTTACTATTCTTTAACAGCTCCTGAAATTAATCCTTATTTGGCACTGGGGTAGAAATAGATATGCACTGATGAAGGGCTGCATCTTAGGAACTATCATTTGTCAGTCTTAGAAGAATCTTGACAGAATGGTGGGTTTTGTCCTCAGATCCACAGATGCAGGAATTTGATTGAGTTCCAGTCCCAGAATTGCTTGGCCTGACGGAGTCGTACTAACCAAATTTCCAAAAGATTAATACAAAATTTCTAAAAGATTAATGAGGATTTAAATATACTCATTTACAATAGAAAATATGCATCACTCAGCAATGATTACCATGCCTTTAAATACTTATTTGTTGTTATTTCCCACATGCTGTAAAGGTCATGGTTGTAGGGAAGGAAAGAAAGGATCCAAGCTTATGCTTAAAAATAGCAAAAGGGCTCTCAAGACTTCACAAGCCTTAACAGAAAGGAGCCAAGATAAGACGAGGCTAACAATGTGAAATAATTGTTATAGTTCTATGGAATAGCCACATATTTTTGCATCACATTTTGTTAGCTTCTCTTACCCGGACTGCCCATTTGTGATTTTGTGCATTCATCTACTTGTCTCTGAAAAATATCTTACTGAACGAAATCAGTTAATACAACCAGAAGAAAAAAGTTGAAACGTCCAATTGATGTTAAGGGCTGAGGACAAGGGAACAATTCCTAAATTTCAGTGTAATCAAGGCAAATACTGAAATACTGATTAATATTTAGTGTGGGGATTTAAAATTCAATTGGCTCATGCTTTTATTGGGGTTGGAATAGCCAGGCAGCTGTTTCTGAGCTCTTCCATATACTATCAAGGCCAAGGAGTATGAATGTCCAAGTATTGAACATTTATTGAGGTTTCCCTATTTGAAGAAGATAAAGAATAATATGCAGTCATTATATCCTTTAGAACAGAGGTTGGCATACTGTAGCTGTGAGTTGGCTGCCTGTTTTTTTTTTTTTTTTTGTCGCACAGGCTGGGGTACAATGTTGTGATCTCAGCTCACTGCAACCTCCATCTCTCGGTTTCAAGAGATTCTCCTGCCTCAGCCTCCCGAGTAACTGGGATTACCGGTGCCCACCACCACCAAGCCTGGCTAATTTTCTAATTTTAGTAGAGATGGGGTTTTTACCATGTTGACCGGGTTGGTTTTGAACTCCTGACCTCAGACGATACACCCACCTTGGCCTCCCAAAGCGATGGGATTATGGGCATGAGCCAGCAAGCCCAGCCTTGGCTGCCTGTTTTTGCAAATGAAGTTATACTGGAACACATCTGCAGGCATTTGTGTATGCATCATCTAAGGCTGCTTTCCTGAAACAATGGCAGAGTTGAGTCATCGACATAGAAACTATATGGCCCACAAAGTCTTAAATATTTACCATCTGGTTCTTTATAGAAACAAATTGCTGACTTCTGCTTTATAAGCTTTTAAGTTAGGGAACAATACTTACACATAGGAAACAATAGCAAAGAAAACAACAGTAGACCAATAAGTACTAAATGGTTACACCAAGTTATAAATGCTACAGAACTGCAGAGAAAGGATCATATTGCTCTTTTAGAAGGACAAGTCTGGCAGCCATTAACATCACCTCAAAGGCCATTGCGGTAGTCTTGGAGGAAACCAGGGGCAACTTGTATAGTAGTAGCACAGTGTGGTATGTGGCCACGAGACATTTCAGGTCAGTTGGGAACCAATTACACCAGACCTACAGAGAATGAGTAGAGTGTAATTACTTAGAGGAAGGTCACATTAGAATCGGGGGTGCAGGTGAAAATTGGAAATGATAAAGTCAGATGTCCAAATAGAAAGGTGGGGTGGTGTTAAAGCCATGTGGCAAGGATGTTTAAGTGTTGTTTAGAGCTGTGGTTTGAGCTGGATGGCAGAGGCAAGAGCCAGATCATGAAAGCCATTGTTATGGGTGGTTAATTTAGTGGCACACGTGAAAGAACAAGGAAAGGTGTGAAAGACATGTGAGATTGTTACTAATGCTGTTAATGAGATTGTTACTAATGCTGTTAATGAGATTGTTACTAATGTGAGATTGTTACTAATGCCCACTCTCTTTTCCTTTTTAGGAGAAAGTGGGGGCAGTTTTAGAAAATCTGCCAGCTTGTGACTGCTGAAGCCAGTCAGAATCCAAATAGAGCTTATAACTACAGCAGAAGCCAGAACAAGGGACAGGTGCAGTTGACATGATCCTAAGTGGTATGTAAGAGGTGCCTGGTGGTGTATAAGAGGGCAGAATGGCAATTTTCGCAGGACAGACAAAGACAGTGTCCCAAATATCCCACTACAAATACATAAAAGTACTAGATAAAACAGTTTTGAATACAGGATGTTGGAGCTCTCCTTTACATAGGTAAAGGTGAGGATGGGGGTTTCTGTCTTAGTGACCTTGAGCCTGATTGAAATGCTATGCTATAAATAAGACCTTTGCATAAAGCTAAGTCCGTCAAAGGACAGTTGTCTTAAAGCAAGAAGTGACTAGAAAAGCAATCCACCATTGCAGGGAGACGAAGAGGCAATTATGTCTCTTGGTCTGAGCTTTTGATAAAATATATATGTACATATCCTCAGAGGAACCTGTAAGTCCGATTTATATCTCTCCCAAGTTTGGATTTCTAAACACTCTTTAGGCGTCCCAGAAATCCCTAACTGAAAAATAATTAAAGTGCATCACTGTGTATTGGTATCCCTGGGGTACCAGGCAGCAGCAAATGCAAAACCACTTTGAAAATACATTTCTATAACCAGGCCCACGGGTCTCTCACAGAAAAAATAAACCACTAGAATTATTATCTCACAATCAAAATCATAAATCATGTGGGAAAATAATCCATCATGAGAGAAAGAGAGAGAGTCAGCACATGCAGGGAGGTTGGAGTCCTTGAACTCAGTGAAATCATCTGAATGAGGATACAAAGTAAATGTTTGTGAGGATTAAAGAGGGAGAAAAATAACAGTGTACAAATAAGTAGCATAACCTTCTGAAAAAAAATTTAAAAACCTTTGAATAAGAACCAAATAAAACTTCCAGAGGCAAAATTTTAACCAATGAAGTTAAAAACTCAATGGGTGATATGGCTTGGCTGTGCCTTCACCCAAATCTCAACTTGAATTGTGTCTCCCAGAATTCCCACATGTTGTGGGAGGGACCCAGGAGGAGGTAATTGAATCATGGGGGGTGGTTTTTCCCATGCTGTTCTCATGATAGGGAATGAGTCTCACAAGATCTGATGAGTTTATCAGGGGTTTCCACTTTTGCTTCTTCCTCATTCTCTCTTGCTGCCACAATGTAAGAATTGTTTTTCACCCTCTGCCATGATCGTGAGACCTTCCCCAGCCATGTGAAACTGTAAATCCAATTAAACTTCTTTCTTTTGTAAATTGCCCAGTCTGGGGTATGTTGGACAAATACAATGGGTTAAACGTCAGATTCAATATCATTGAAATTATACTTATGTTTCTGGAAGATAGGGCTGGGGAAATTATCCAGAATGAAAAGCAGAAAGGGTAGAGGTAGAAAAGTCTGAGGGATAGGCTGGGCGTGGTGGCAGTCTGAGGGATAAAGAAGCCTATGGAATATAGTGAGAAAAGACAGAATATCTGTTTTATCTTGGGTTGCTAAACAAAGTTTCATGAACTGGGTGACTTATAAGCCACAGAAATGTATTTATTACCGTTCTGGAGACTGGAAGTCTAAGATCAAAGTACCAGCATATCGAGTGTCTGGTGAGGGCCTGTCTCCTGGTTTGCAGATGGCTGTCTACTCATTGTATCTTCCCCTGGTGGAGAGCAGAGAGGAAACAAACACACTAGCCAAAAACCTCATGTCTTCTTATAAGGGCACTAATCCCATTTAAGAGGTCTCCGTCCTCATGATCTAATTATGTCCAAAAGGACCCACTTCATAATACCGTCAAATTGGGGGTAAGTATTTCAACATATGAATTTTGGGGGAACAAAGACATTAGGTTCATGGCAATATCTAACAGGAATTCTAAAGTAAGATGAGGCTGGGTGCGGTGGCTCATGCCTGTAATCCCAGCACTTTGGGAGGTTGAGGTGGGTGGATCACGAGGTTAGGAGATCGAGACCATCCTGGCTAACACGGTGAAACCACATCTCTACTAAAAATACAAAAAAATTAGCCAGGCATGGTGGCAGGTGCCTGTAGTCCCAGCTACTCAGGAGGCTGAGGCTGAGGCAGGGGAATGGCGTGAACCCGGGAGGCAGAGCTTGCAGTGAGCCGAGATTGTGCCACTGCACTCCAGCCTGGGGCACAGAGCAAGATTCCGTCTCAAAAAAAAAAAAAAAGTAAGATGAGATGTTTAAAGATTGGTTAAAATTTTTCCAAAATGGAAAGATACGAAATCTTTATATTCAGTAGTGTAACTAGTCCTGCATAGAATGAACAGAAAATAAATTTATAAAGCAACACTGTGGATAGACTACCAAAGAGAAAATCTTACAAGCAGCCAGAGAGAAATAATAGGTTATCCTCAAAGAAACAAAATTTAGCACACAGAAGTTTTCTCAGAAGCACAGCTAGACATCAGAAGACAATGATATTTTTAATACTGGTGAGCACAAAGAAATGGAACATAACAGAGGGTGATCAACCATGACATTTTGCTAGAAACTGTCCTGGTTTTAGCACTGAAAGTTCCAAGGCCTGGGAAATCCCTCAGTCCGAAGCAGATCATTGATCACCCTACACTGTTCTATGTGGTTAAGCTGTCATTAAAGAGTGAGAACAAAAAAAAATGTTGTTAAAATGTATGAGTGAAATAATGCCATCTGAAAAAAGGCAAAAAAGTTCATCTCTTGTAGACTGTTGTTGAAAGGACTACTGAAGAATATAGTTTAGGAAAAACAAAATCAATCTAGATGGAAGGAATTTGATATAATAGGCAATGGGGAATAAAACAGGTAAAATATTGATTAGTATAAGGAAGCATTGACTATACAAAATAATAATAATTATAATAACTAGCAATTTTAGAGCTATAAAAAGGAAAAAAAGGAGAGAAAAACCAACTGACAACAATAACATTTAAGACGCTGGGGTGTTCAGATGTAGTGGTGCCAGGAATTGTCATTGCCAAGTCCTTGAAATGATAGGGATGGAGATAGGACTATTGGCTAAGTGTATACTTTAAATATGCATGTTAAAAACTCTAGTGTCCCTTCTACTTGCCCCTCTCTTTCTGAACAATTCATTTTTAAAGCCATTAGGGCAAGATACAGGTGTCCGTGCTGGGGTGGGCAGGTGCCAGCCATTGTGGCCCAGAGTGGGGCGATGGAGTCCAAGCTGAGTGAGGAGGCTGTTCATGTAGGGATGCACTTGGTACAGGTGTCAGAGCAAGAATGGAGTAAGAAGGGTATTTGCACAGCAGGCCTGCCCAGCACAGGGTGTCAGAAGCTAAGAGGGGTAAATCAAGCATCCACACAATAGGTGACATAGTGCAGGGTGGTGAAGCCAATAGGGTGAGGAGGGTGTCCATGCAGTACTGTGTGAGGGAGGCATCTTCATAGGGCTGCCTGGCATGGGGTATCAGAGCCCTGGCCTGAAGAGGAGGAAGTCCAGGTGACAGGGGTGGCTGCTTGGCATGGTGGGTGGAGTTGAGTGGGGTGAGAAGAGTGTATACACTCAGTGGGTTATAAAATGTTACAAGTTGTCTTAGTCCATTCAGCTGCTGTAACAGAGTACGTTAGACTAAGCAATGTACAAACCACAGAAATTTACAGTTCTGGAGGCTGGGAAAACCAAGATAAAGGTGCTAGCGAATTTGGTGTCTGATGAGAGCCCATTCCTTGTAGACGGCGCCTTCCTGCTGAGTTTTGGGAGAGAGGAGTGCAGGAGAGATTGGAAACTGGTTACAGAAGCAGATGTTGTTCAACTAAGTATATTAAGAATAAATTGGGAGCCAGATATCTCATGGTCAGAGAGGGAGAGTTACAAAGTATGAGGGGATAAAACTATAATGGTTGGATTGAAATTGGTATCTGTGTAAACTTCGGATTCTCAATATATGTAGGCAAGTATATGAATAAATATGAATTTAAGTGTATGTATATACATGTATTTATGTATATGCATACATATCCATACATGCATATGTATGTTTCTTAGTTTACTCCACTGATTGCCTGGGAGCCAAATAAAGGACAATTTGAATATCATATTGAGGATCACTATCACAGCAAATAGTGCTATGGTCTGAATGTTGGTGTACCCCCGTCAATTCCTGTGTTGAAACTTAATCTGCAATGTGACAGTATTAAGAGGTGGAGCCCTTTGGGAAGTGATTAAATCATGAGGACTCCACCCTCATTTAAGGGAGCATATTTGCCCTTTTTGCCATTGAAAAAAA
This sequence comes from Mandrillus leucophaeus, assembly GCF_000951045.1. Lineage (NCBI taxonomy): Eukaryota > Metazoa > Chordata > Mammalia > Primates > Cercopithecidae > Mandrillus > Mandrillus leucophaeus. The sequence goes on along the minus strand of NW_012106686.1, from coordinate 538,782 downwards.
ACTCAGCAGGAAGGCGCCGTCTACCAGGAATGGGCTCTCATCAGACACTGAATCCGCTAGCACCTTGATCTTGGTTTTCGCAGCCTCCAGAACTGTAAATTTCTGTGGTTTGTACATTGCTTAGTCTAACGTACTCTGTTATAGCAACTGAATGGATTAAGACAACTTGTAACATTTTATAACCCACTAAGTGTATACTAATATACATTACCAAATAAATAAATTGACATTTTGATGAGCAATGGGAAATTTACATAATTTCAAAATACCCAGAAAATATTCATTAATTTTGAAACAGAAAAGAGAAACTTTGCAGTGGAATGACCTGACAGACATAAACTGCATCAAGTGAACATCCTCAGTGTTGGGACGAATCAAAGATAACACAGCCTCACTTCTATGACATTTCTGCCAAATACGCATACTCGTGGGGAGACATCAGACAATCCCAAATCAAGGGGCATATTACAACATAACTATTCTTTAATCATCACAGTTGTCAATTTTTTGAAAGTCAAGGCCAGACAGAGGAACCATTTCTGATTAAAAGAGAATAAAAAGACATGACAACAAAATGAAGCACATAATTCTGAATTAGATCCTTCTCTGATGAAGGTGGCTATTAGAACAAATGGCAAGACTTGTACAGATCTGAGGATTAGGATATAAATGTCAATTTCTTGATTTTGGTCATTGTATGAGGTTTTGTAGAATTATCCTTTTTTTGGGCAAGAAACATATGCTAAAGTATTGAAGGGTAGGTGGATTACAGGCATCATGTTGGGAATTTATCTCAAATGATTCTGGAAAAAAATGTTCTTTGTATTATACTTGCAACTTTGCTGTAAATTTCAGATTGTTTCATTATAAAAAATATGTTCTCCAAAATTATTTTTTCATGCAACACTGTGGACTAGATGTCCCAAGAAAACCCTTGTAGTATAAGATACTTAAAATGCAGAATATAAAACAAAAGGAAACAACTTCTTAAAAGCATGGCTGAGCAGGAAGTATAAAGGAGAAGCAGAGACCAGAATGTCAAGAAGGCATGCTTCCCCAGGAGTAAGTGAGCTCTGGATCTCTAGTTTGCTCTAAGATTACCTTGTGCCCTAGAGCCTTGACTTTCTATGGCCATGCATGGGAAAGAAAACAAAGATAGCTTAGTGCCCAGAAAGATAAGAGGTCTGATTAGAGACTTGAACCTGCTAAGGGTGAAAGAAAACTTCCCCACAGAACGAGACTGGCATGTTTCGGTTTTGGCTAAGTGTGCAATGGAATAGTCCTTGAAAAATAAAAATCTCCCGAGAATTCTTAATCACCACCTATAGGTTTGAGGCTGGGATTCACAGCATCTGTGTGATCTGAAAAACTCCAAGCTGAACATTGAATTGAGAGTGATCCTGGTTGAAGTGTTATGTCTTAAGCCAGGTTTTCTAAAATATAGAACCTATAGCAAGGATTTAAAGAGCTGAGACTTTATTTGGGAAGTGCAACCCAGGGCGGCTGGAATGAGGGAGAGGGAGCTGAGGCAGGGGAGGAGGGGAGCCATGCAGTGAACTCTCACTGCTCTGCCCGCTGCCCCATGGTGAAGGTGGCAAGCCCCAGCAGGTGTTCAGCGTGTCAGATGCCTCCAGTTAGGCTGTGCAGAGTAGCTGACTCAGAGCAGTTAAAGGGAAGGAGGAAGGGACAAAGATCTATGCACCTGGCTCCTCCTAGACCCACTTCCTATTGGTCAGAGTTAGCCTATGGGAAGGTAATTCTACCACACTTTCAGATTAAGTCATCCCGCCCCCATCAGTAGCTGTTTGGGATGCTGGGCCTGCGCTCCACATTATAGTGTTTCCTTTGCATCTGGAAGTGGTGGGAAAACCAGAAGCTCTACGTGTGTGACTGATGGTCTACGCTAAGCGACAGTAATGAAAGGGAGGCCCTGGCACACAACGGGCAAGTACTGGTCCAGCCCTAGATGTGGCAGCATGGTCCAGGAGGCAGACAGGGGAATCTGAGAAGGTACGAACAATCTGGGTCAGATACCGTCTCCTCCTGGCAACCACTCCAATCTAATCATGCTCTCATTTTAGGTAATGTTATGATAATAAGGAGTCTTCCTTTTTATTTTCATGTGAACAGGGCATACTAATTTCTTTTCAGAGAGGAGAGGAATAAGCCCAGTTAGATGCAGAGTTCTTTTCAAACTAGTATCCCATTGTAATGTCTGGGAGGATACAAGACATGCGTAATGGTCCAGCTACTGTGATGGGTTTTGATGTTGTACTTTATATTCTCCATCTTCGCTTCACCTCCACCACCACTCCTCGTGGATTCCCCTTGTGCTTGGTCAGCAGTTAAGCTGGTTTGGATTGCATGCCTAATGTATGGGTCCAGACTTTCATGTAAACTTTTAGCTGCTCTGCCCTTCTTGGGTTGTGGTTTGTAGCAGAGAGTGTTTGTGTCCTCTCTAGGTAACCTCAGCATTCACCTCCATTTTCTGAAGGCTGCCTACTGTGAACATCTGCGTGCTCTGTGACTGAAGGCTTTTTTCTCTGGATGCAGGCAAAGAACAAGCTAGAGTATTAGACAGTGAACACCCTGGAAGCAGCCCTGAACCACCGGTGTACCTGGAGATGGTGTATAATTACCCAGCTTCCTCATCTTTGGGCTTATGATGTTCTACACTGACTGCCAGAGTTGCCCAGCAGGAGTGAGCTCCAGTTGCCTACAGTGATAAGTTGGTTGATAATACTGGCTTTCTCCACCTCCTACCTTGCTACTCACTTCCCTATTGGTGTTTTCTGGGCTTATTCCCAAATAAACTAATTGCACTCAGATCCTTGTCAGGGTTTCTCCTTGCTTTACCCAAGTTCAGACACATTTGCTATAAATACTCCTGAATAGTTAATACTAGGCTCGGTAGCACTGTGAGACACCCCGGTGAATCCGCAGCATTCAGACCTACTCATTCCCGCTCCCACTGTGGAGTGCAGCCCTAGTTCTTCATGGGTATCAGTAGCAATGACCACCAACCTTACGGTGACTCCTTTGCCTGCTGAACACTAAGGAGTTCATTGGCCACGTGGTAGTTGCAGCTTTCAGCTCAGTGCAACTCTTACTGACTCTACTCCCCCTCCCTAAGAAAGCCAGTACCTCTAACCCTTCAGAGTCCAAATTTGGAGGCCAAATTCCTCAAATGGGTTATTGGTTGTAATTACGAGAAGGCTGCTACTTTTTTTCTTTTTTTGAGATGGCGTCTCGCTCTGTCACCCAGGTTGGAGTGCAGTGATGTGATCTCAGCTCACTGAAACCTCCACCTCCCGGGTTCGAGTGATTTTCCTGCCTCAGCCTCCTGAGTAGCTGGGATTACAGGCACCCACCACCACGCCCAGTTGATTTTTGTATTTTTAGTAGAGACAGGGTTTCTCCATGTTGGCCAGGCTGGTCTCGAACTCCGGATCTCAAATGATTCACCCACCTCGGCCTCCGAAAGTGCTGGCATTACAGGCGTGAGCCACCACGGAGGGCTGCTTTTAGTTCCACTCTTTGGTTACTGGATTGAACTGGTTTTCTTGTGATCAGAGACTGAAATATATTGGACTTTTAGTTTAATTCTAGCCACTGGAAACTAGGTTATATAATTTGTTGACTCAACGCATGTTTCATTCTGTTTCTGAGAAATAGATTCAGGGGTTACATGTGCAGGTTTGTCATATGGGCATATTGTGGAATGCTGGGGTTTGGAATTCCATTGAGCCTATCACCCAAATAGTGAACATAGTACTCAGTAGGTGGTTTTGGACCTTTTGGAGTCTCCAGTGTCTATTGTTTCCATCTTTATATACACATGTACCCTTTGTTTAACCCCCACCTGTAATAACGTGGTATTTAATTTTCTGTTTCTGCATTAATTCATTTAGAATAATGGCCTCCAGCTGCATCCAGGTTGCTGTGAAGGAAATGATTTCATTCCTTTTTATGGCTGTGTAGTATTCCATGGTGTAGATGTACCACATTTTCTTTATCCAGTCCACCATTGATGGACACTTAGGTTGATTCCTTGACTTTGCTATTGTGAAGTGCTGCAATAAACATACAAGTGCTCTTTTTGGTAAAACAACTTCTTTTCCTTTGGTCGTGTACCCAGTAGTGGGGTTGCTGGATTGAGTGGTGGTTCTATTTTTATGTTCTTTGAGAAATCTCCATACTGTTTTCCATAGGGGTTGAACTACTTTACATTTCCACCAACATCCTCAACAACATTTGTTATTTTTTTACTGTTTAATAATAACAGTTTTCACTGGTCTGAGATGGTATGTCATTGTGGTTGTAATTTGCATTTCCTCTGATTAATGATGTTGAGCATTTTTTCCTATGTTTGTTGGCTGCCTTGTATGTCTTCTTTTGAGAAATGTCTGTTCATGCCCTTTGCCCACTTTTTAGTGTTTTTTTTTTTTTTTTCTTGTTGATTTATTTAAGTTCCTTATAGATTCTGAGTATTAGGCCTTTGTCAGAAGCATAGTTTGCAAATATTTTCTCCCCTTTGGTATGTGTTCTGTTTACTCTGTTGATAATTTCTTTAGCTGTGTAGAAGTTCTTTAGTTTGATTAGGTTCCATTTGTTAATTTTTGTTTTAATTGCATTTGCTTTTGAGGACTTAGTCATAAATTATTTGCCTAGGCTAATGTCTAGGAGAATTTTTCCTAGGTTTTCTTTTAGGATTTTTATAGTCTGAGGCCTTACATTTAAGTCTGTAATTTATTTTGAGTTAATTTTTTGTCTATGGTGAGAGGAAGGGGTACAGTTTCATCCTTCTGTATATGGCTAGCCAGCTTTCCCAGCACTGTTTATCAAATAGGGTGTCCTTTCCACATAGTATATTATTGTTTTCTTTGTCAAAGATCAGTTGGTTGTAACGTGTGTGGCTGTGTTTCTGGATTCTCTATTCTGTTCCATTGGTCTGTGTGTCTGTTTTTGCACCAGTACCATGCTGTTTTGGTTGCCATATCCTTGTAGTATAGTTTAAATTTGGGTAATGAGATGTCTCCAACTTTGTTCTTTTTGCTTACAATTGCTTTGAATATTCAGGCTCCTTTTTTGGTTCTGTATGAATTTTAGAATAGGTCTTTCTAATTCTGTAAAAAATGACATTGGTAATTTGATAGGAATTGCATTGAATCTGTAGATTGCTCTGGGTAGTATGGTCATTTAAACAATATTCTTCCAATACATGAGCATGGAATGTTTTTCCATTTGGTTGTGTCATGTATGGTTTATTTCATCAGTGTTTGCTAGTTCTCCGGGTAGAGATCTTTTACTTGCATGGTAAAATGTATTCCTAGGTGTTTTATTTTTTGGTGGCTATTGTAAATGAAAGTGTGTTCTTAATGTTCTCAACTTGAACATTATTGGTATACAGAAATGCTACTGATTTTTTTACTTAGATTTTGTATCCTGAAATTTTACTGAAGTCGTTTATCAGGCCTCGTAGTCTTTTGGAGGAATCTTTAGAATTTTCTAGGTATAGAATTGTGTTCTTGGTGAATAGAGATAATTTGACTTCGTTTCCTATTTGGATGCCTTTCTTTCTTTCTCTTGCCTTATTGCTCTTACTAGGATTTCACTTCTATACTGAATAGAAGTGGTGAAAGTGGACACCCTTCTCTTGCTCTAGTTCTTAGGATTAATGCTTTCAACTTTTGCCCATTCAGTATGATGTTGGTGTGGGTTTGTCATAGATAGCTCTTATTATTTTGAAGTATGTTCTTTTGATGCCTAGTCTGTTCAGGTTTTTATCATGGAGAAATTTTATCAAATGCTTTTTCTGCATCATTTGAGATGATCATATGGTTTTTGTTTTCAATTGAGTTTATGTGGTGAATTACATTTGTTAATTTGTATATGTTGAACCGTCCTTGCATTCCGTAAAAAAACCCACTTGATAGTGATGAATTATCTTTTTAATGTGCTGATGGATTTGGTTTGTTAGTATTTTGTTGATTTTTACATCTATGTTTATTAGGAGTATAGGTCTATAGTTTTCTTTTGTGTTGTGTCCTTGACAGATTTTGGTATCAAGATGATACTGGTTTTGTAGAATGAGTTAGGGAGGAATCCCTCCTCTTTGATTTTTTTGGAATAGTTTCGGTAAGATTGGTATCAGCTCTTCTTTGTGTGTCTGGTAGAATTTGGCTGTGAATCCATCTGGTTTGGGGCGTTTTCTAGTTGGTAATTTTTAAGTACTGATTCAATTTTGTAACTTGTATTGGTGTGTTCAAGATTTCAATTTCTTCCTGGTTCAGTCTTGGTAGGGTGTACATTTCTGGGAATTTATCCTGCTCCTCTAGGTTTTCTAGCTTGTGCACTTAGAGATGTTCATAGTAGTCTGTGAGGATCTTTTGTATTTCTGTGGTATCAGTTGTAATGTCACTTTTGTCATTTCCGATTGTGCTTATTTGGATCTTCTCTCTTTTTGTTAATCTAGATAGCAGTCTATCAATTTTATTTACCTGTTCAAAGACTCAACTTTTTGTTTTCATTTTTAATCCTTTGTATGTTTTCTTTGGGTTTCAGTTTTATTTAGTTCTTCTCTGATCTTAGTTGTTTATATTCTTTTTTTATTATCACCAGTCATTTATTATCATTTTCAAGTATTATGTACTGTACATAATTGTATAATATATGTATATGTGTGTGTGTGTGTGTGTGTGTGTGTATATATATATTCTAAAATTTAAGTTCTGGGGTACATGCGCAGAATGTGCAGGTTTGTTACATAGCTATACACATGCCATGGTGGTTTGCTGCATCCATCAACCTGTCGTCTACATTAGGTATTTCTTCTAATGCTATCCCTCCCCCAACCCCCCACCCCTCGGCAGGCCCCAGTGTGTGATGACCCCCCATTCCCATGTCCATGTGTTCTCATTGTTCAACTCCCACTTATGAATGAGAACATGAGGTGTTTGGTTTTTCTATTCTTGTGTTAGTTTGCTGAGAATGATGGTTTCCAGCTTCATCCATGTCCCCGCAAAGGACATGAACTCGTCCTTTTTCATGGCTGCATAGTATTCCATGGTGTATATGTACTACATTTTCTTTATCCAGTCTATCACTGGTGGGCATTTGGGTTGGTTCCAAGTTTTTATTATGAACAGTGCCACAATAAACATATGTGTGCATGTGTCTTTATATTAGAATGATTTATAATCCTTTGGATATATATCTAGTAATGGGGTTGCTGGGTCAAATGGTATTTCTGGTTCTAGAACCTTGAGGAATCGCCACACTGTCTTCCACAATGGTTGGACTAGTTTGCACTCCCACTAACAGTGTAATAGTGTTCCTATTTCTCCACATCCTCTCCAGCATGTGTTGTTTCCTGACTTTTTAAGGATCACCATTCTAACTGGCATGAGATGGTATCTCATTGTGGTTTTGATTTGCATTTTTCTAATGACCAGTGAGGATGAGCATTTTTGCGTATGTTTTTTGGCCACATAAATATCTTCTTTTGAGAAGTGTCTGTTCATATTCTTTGCCCTCTTTTTAATGGTTTTTTTTTTCTTGTAAATTTGTTTAAGTTCTTTGTAGATTCTAGATATTAGCCCTTTGCCAGATGAATAAAGGGAAAAAATTTTCTCCCATTCTGTAGGTT
>NW_012106686.1:506904-531084 GCF_000951045.1 Mandrillus leucophaeus | reverse complement strand
TATATATATTCTAAAATTTAAGTTCTGGGGTACATGCGCAGAATGTGCAGGTTTGTTACATAGCTATACACATGCCATGGTGGTTTGCTGCATCCATCAACCTGTCGTCTACATTAGGTATTTCTTCTAATGCTATCCCTCCCCCAACCCCCCACCCCTCGGCAGGCCCCAGTGTGTGATGACCCCCCATTCCCATGTCCATGTGTTCTCATTGTTCAACTCCCACTTATGAATGAGAACATGAGGTGTTTGGTTTTTCTATTCTTGTGTTAGTTTGCTGAGAATGATGGTTTCCAGCTTCATCCATGTCCCCGCAAAGGACATGAACTCGTCCTTTTTCATGGCTGCATAGTATTCCATGGTGTATATGTACTACATTTTCTTTATCCAGTCTATCACTGGTGGGCATTTGGGTTGGTTCCAAGTTTTTATTATGAACAGTGCCACAATAAACATATGTGTGCATGTGTCTTTATATTAGAATGATTTATAATCCTTTGGATATATATCTAGTAATGGGGTTGCTGGGTCAAATGGTATTTCTGGTTCTAGAACCTTGAGGAATCGCCACACTGTCTTCCACAATGGTTGGACTAGTTTGCACTCCCACTAACAGTGTAATAGTGTTCCTATTTCTCCACATCCTCTCCAGCATGTGTTGTTTCCTGACTTTTTAAGGATCACCATTCTAACTGGCATGAGATGGTATCTCATTGTGGTTTTGATTTGCATTTTTCTAATGACCAGTGAGGATGAGCATTTTTGCGTATGTTTTTTGGCCACATAAATATCTTCTTTTGAGAAGTGTCTGTTCATATTCTTTGCCCTCTTTTTAATGGTTTTTTTTTTCTTGTAAATTTGTTTAAGTTCTTTGTAGATTCTAGATATTAGCCCTTTGCCAGATGAATAAAGGGAAAAAATTTTCTCCCATTCTGTAGGTTCACTCTGATGATAATTTCTTTTGCTGTGCAGAAGCTCTTTAGTTTAATTAGATCTCATTTGTCAATTTTGGCTTTTGTTGCCATTGCTTTTGATGTTTTAGACATGAAGTCTTTGCTCATGCACATGTCCTGAATGGTATTGCCTAGGTTTTCTTCCAGGGTTTTTATGGTTTTAGGTCTTACATTTAAGTCTTTAATCCATCTTGAATTAATTTTTGTGTAAGATGTAAGAAAGGGATCCAGTTTCAGCTTTCTGCATATGGTTAGCCACTTTTCCCGACACTGTTTATTAAATAGGGAATCCTTTCTCCATTGCTTGTTTTGTCAAGTTTGTCAAAGATCAGATGAATGTAGATGTGTAGTGTTATTTCTGAGGCCTCTATTCTGTTCCATTGGTCTATACATCTTTTTTGATACTGGTACCATGCTATTTTGGTTACTGTAGCCTTGTAGTATAGTTTGAAGTCAGGTAGCATGATGCCTCCAGCTTTGTTCTTTTTGCTATGAAATTTAAGGCAGTATTTTCCAATTCTGTGAAGAAAGTCAATGGTAGCTTGATGGGGATAGCATTGAATCTATAAACTACTTTGGGCAGTATGGCCGTTTTCACGATATTGATTCTTCCTGTCCATGAGCATGGAATGTTTTTCCATTTGTTTATGTCCTCTCTTATTTCCTTGAGCAGGGGTTTGTAGTTCTCCTTGAAGAGGTCCTTCACATCCCTTGTAAGTTGGATTGCTAGGTATTTTATTCTCTTTGAAGCAATTGTGAATGGGACTTCACTCGTGATTTGGCTCTCTGTTTGTTTGTTATTGGTGTATAGGAATGCTTGTGATTTTTGTACATTTATTTTGTATCCTGACATTTGCTGAAGTTGCTTATCAGCTTAAGGAGATTTTGGGCTGAGACGATGGGATTTTCTAAATGTACAATCATTTTGCAAACAGAGGCATTTTGACTTCCTCTTTTCCTAATTGAATACCTTTTATTTCTTTCTCTTGCCTGATTACCCTGGCCAGAACTTCCAATACTATGTTGAATAGGAGTGGTGAGAGAGTGCATCCTTGTCTTGTGCTGGTTTTCAAAGGGAAAACTTCCAGCTTTTGCCCAGTCAGTATGATATTGGCTGTGGATTTGTTATAAATAGCCCTTATTTTGAGATATGTTCCATCAATACCTAGTTTATTGAGAGGTTTTAGCATGAAGGGCTGTTAAATTTTTTTGAAGACCTTTTCTGCATCTAATGAGATAATCATATGGTTTTTGTCATTGGTTCTGTTTATGTGATGGATTACATTTATTGATTTGCATATGTTGAACCAGCCTTGGATCCCAGGGATGAAGCCAACTTGATTGTGGTGGATAAGCTTTTTGATGTGCTGCTGGATTCAGTTTGCCAGTATTTTATTGAGGATTTTTGCATTGATGTTCATCAGGGATATTTGCCTGAAATTTTCTTTTTTTATTGTGTCTCTGCCAGGTTTTGATATCACAATGATACTGGCCTCATAAAATGAGTTAGGGAGAATTCAGTCTTTTTCTATTGTTTGTAATAGTTCCAGAAGGAATGCTACCAGCTCGTCTTTGTACCTCTGGTAGAATTTGGCTGTGAATCCATCTGGTCCTGGATTTTCTTTGGTTGGTAGGCTATTAATTACTGCCTCAATTTCAGAACTTATTATTTGTCTGTTCAGGGATTCGAGTTCTTCCTGCTTTAGTCTTGGGAGGGTGTATGTGTCCAGAAATTTTCCATTTCTTCTAGATTTTCTAGTTTATTTGCATAGAGGTGTTTATAGTATTCTCTGATGGTAGTTTGTATTTCTGTGGGAGTGGTGATATCCCCTTTATCATTTTTTATTGCATCCATTTGATTCGTCTCTCTTGTCTTCTTTATTAGTCTTGCTAGTGGTCTATTTTGTTGATCTTTTCAAAAAACCAGCTCCTGGATTCATTTATTTTTTTGAAGGGCTTTTCGTATCTCTATTTCCTTCAGTTCTGCTCTGATCTTAGTTATTTCTTGCCTTCTGCTAGCTCTTGAATGTGTTTGCTCTTGCTTCTCTAGTTCTTTCAATTGTGATGTTAGGGTGTCGATTTTAGATCTTTCCTGCTTTCTCTTGTGGGCATTTGGTGCTATAAATTTCCATCTACACACTGCTTTAAATGTGTCCCAGAGTTTCTGGTACGTTGTCTCTTTGTTCTCGTTGTTTTCGAAGAACATCTTCATTTCTGCCTTAATTTAGTTATTTACCCAGTAGTCATTCAGTAGCAGGTTGTTCAGTTTCTGTGCAGTTGTGTAGTGTTGACTGAGTTTCTTAATCCTGACTTCTAATTTCATTGCACTGTGGTCTGAGAGACTGTTTGTTAGGATTTCCATTCTTTTGGATTTGTTGAAGAGTGTTTTACTCTTGACCTCTAGAATTATGTGGTCAATTTTAGAATAAGTGCAACATGGTGCTGAGAAGAATGTATATTCTGTTGATTTGGGGTGGAGAGTTCTGTAGATGTCTATTAGGTCCACTTGGTCTAGAGCTGAGTTCAAGTCCTGGATATCCTTGTTAATTTTCTGTCTCGTTGATCTGTTTAATATTGACAGTGGGGTGTTCAAGTCTCCTGCTATTATTGTGTGGGAGTCTAAGTCTCTTTGTAGGTCTCTAAGAACTTGCTTTATGAATCTGGGCGTTCCTGTATTGGGTCCATATATATTTAGAATAGTTAACTCTTCTTGTTGAATTGATCCCTTTACCATTATGTAATGGCCTTCTTTGTCTCTTTTGATCTTTGTTGGTTTAAAGTCTGTTTTATCAGAGACTAGGATTGCAACCTTTGCTTCTTTTTTCTTTCCATTTGCCTGGCAAATATTCCTCCGTCCCTTTATTTTGAGCCTATATGTGTCTTTTCACATGAGATGGGTCTCTTGAATACAGCACACTGATGGGTCTTCACTCTATCCAATTAGCAAGTCTGAGTCTTTAATTGGGGCAGTTAGCCTGTTTACATTTAAGGTTAATATTGTTATGTGTGAATTTGATCCTGTCATTATGATGCTAGCTGATTATTTTGCCCATTAGTTGATGCAGTTTCTTCATAGTGTCAATGGTCTTTACAATCTGATATGTTTTTGCAGTGTCTGGTACTGGTTTTTCCTTTCCGTGTTTAGTTCCGTGTTTTGTCACCTGGTGGTGACAAAATCTCTCAGCATTTGCTTGTCTGTAAAGGACTTTATTTCTCCTTCACTTATGAAGGTTAGTTTGGCTGGGTATGAAATTCTGGGTTGCAAATTCTTTTCTTTAAGAATGTTGAATATTGGCCCCCACTCTCTTCTGGCTTGTAGGGTTTCTGCTGAGAGATCTGCTGTTAGTCTGATGGGCTTCCCTTTGTGGGTAACCTGACCTTTCTCTCTGGCTGCCCTTAACATTTTTTCCTTCATTCCAACCTTTGTGAATCTGACAATTATGAGTCTTGGGGTTGCTCTTCTTGAGGAGTATCTTTGTGGTGTTCTCTGTATTCCCTGAATTTGAATGTTGACCTGCCTTGCTAGGTGGGGGAAGTTCTACTGAATAATATCCTGCAGAGTGTTTTCCAAATTGGTTTCATTCTCCCTGTCACTTTCAGGTACACCAATCAAATGTAGATTTAGTCTTTTACATAGTCCCATATTTCTAGGAGGCTTTGTTCATTTCTTTTCACCCTTTTTTCTCTAATCTTGTCTTCTCACTTTATTTCATTGAGTTGATCTTCAATTTCTGATATCCTTTCTTGCGCTTGAACGATTCAGCTATTGATACTTGTGTATGCTTCACAAAGTTCTCGTGCTGTTTTTCAGCTCCATCAGGTCATTTGTGTTCTTCTCTAAACTAGTTATTCTGGTTAGCAATTCACCTAACCTTCTTTCACATTTCTTAGATTCCTTGCATTCAGTTAAAACGTGCTCCTTTTGCTCGGAGGAGTTTATTACCCACCTTCTGAAGCCTACTTCTGTCAATTTGTCAAACTCATTCTCTATCTAGTTTTGTTCTCTTGCTGGTGAGGAGTTGTGATCCTTTGGAAGAGAAAAGACGTTCTGATTTTTGGAATTTTCAGCCTTTTTGTGCTCGTTTCTTCCCATCTTTGTGGATTCATCTACCTTTGGTCTTTGGTGTTGGTGACTTTCGGATTGGGTCTCTGAGTGGACGTCCTTTTTGTTGATGTTGATACTATTCCTTTCTGTTTATTCATTTTCCTTCTAACAGTCTGGCCCCTCTGCTGCAGGTCTGCTGGAGGTCCCTCCAGGCCCTGTTTGCCTGGGTATCACCCGTGGAGGCTGCAGAACAGCAGATTGCTGCCTGTTCCTTCCTCTGGAAGCTTTGTCCCAGAGGAGAATCTGCCAGATGCCCACCAGAGCTCTCCTGTATGAGGTGTCTGTTGGCCCCTACTGGGAGGTGTCTCCCAGTCAGGATACATGGGGGTCAGGGACTCACTTAAGGAGGCAGTCTTTCCCTTAGCAGAGCTCAAATGCTGTGCTGGGAGATCCACTGCTCTCTTCAGAGCCAGCAGGCAGGGACGTTTAAGTCTGGTGAAGCTGCACCCATAGCCATGCCTTCCCCCAGGTGCTCTGCCCCAGGGAGATGGGGGTTTTATCTATAAGTTCCTTACTGGGGCCGCTGCCTTATTTTCAGAGATGCCCTGCCCAGAGAGGAGGAATATAGAGAGGCAGTGTGGCTGCAGCAGCCTTGCTGGGCTGTGGTTGGCTCCACCCAGTTCAAACTTACCGGTGGCTCTGTTTACACTGTGAGGGTAAAATTGCCTACTGAAGCCTCAGTAATGGCGGACACCCCTCCACCCACCAAGTTCGAGTGTCCCAGGTCGACTTCAGACTGCTGTGCAGTGGTGCAATCTTGGCTCAGTGCAACCTCTCCTGCCCAGGTTCAAGTGAATCTTCTGCCTCAGCCTCCCAAGTAGCTGGGATTACAGGTGCTTGCTACCGCCCCTGGCTAATTTTTGTAGTTTCAGCAGAGATGGGGTTTCACCATCTTGACTACGCTGGTTTTGAAACTCCTGACCTCATGATCCATCCATCTTGGCCTCCGAAAGTGCTGGGATTACAGGCATGAGCTACCATGCCTGGCCTAGCAGTGAGAATTTCAAGCCAGTGGATCTTAGCTTGCTGGGCTCCATGGGAGTGGGATCCGCTGAGCAAGACCACTTGGCTCCCTGGCTTCAGCCCTCTTTCCAGGGGAGTGACAGTTCTGTCTTGCTGGTTTTCCAGGTGCCACTGATGTATGAAAAAAAACTCCTGCAGCTAACTCAGTGTCTGCCCAAAAGGCCGCCCGGTTTTGTGCTTGAAACCCAGGGCCCTGGTGGTGTATACACCCGAGGGAATCTCCTGGTCTACAGGTTGCAAAGACTGAGAAAAGCGTAGTATCTGGGCTGGATAGCTCCACCCCTCACGGCAGGTCTCAGTAGGTTTTATCTCTTTCCCCAGTGCTGTGCTCTTCTGTCGCAGAAATTATATTGGGTTGTGCAGTTTACTCTACTGGCCAGTAGGTGGCACTTATGGGTATGAACCAGCTTAGCCCTGTACTATGCTGTCTGCCAAAGTTGTGATGGGCCCAGCAGTTTTAGGTTGACTTCCTGGCCTGTAGGTAGTGCTTGCAGGTGAGAGGCAATTGCAGTGATGGCAGTAGAATTTTTTCTTGACCTTGGTTGAACAGGGGAAGTACTGGACTGTCCTTGGTGATGGGAGGGGTGTGGGGCTCCCAGGGATACCATTCTGTGCTCTGCTGAGAGCAGCTGGAGGGGGCAAAGCTGGGTGTGGCTGGATTGGACAAGCCTATTACCAGACTCTCTGAAGCCGGCGTGAGTGCTGACCTTGGTGGAGGCATAGGGGTAGCTCTCGGGCTGGTGGGACAACCTTTCAGGAAGGGACGAAGAAGCCCCTCCCGTACCACAGAGCTTGCTTATGGGAAGAGAAGTGGACTGGGGTTTTCAGCCCAGCAGACAGCCATGGGGCCCACCCAGTTTATGCTCCCCTGACCCAGTGAGTCTCCCTCTCACATCTGGTCGAGCCAGCAAGCCTGACCAGCCAAGTTCATCCCAAGCTGTCTGCGCCCTGATCGCTGAACCCTACTGGGCATTCCGGACTGCCAGACTCCCTGAGGGGAAACTGCAGCTATCAGGCCATGCCGTTCCCCACCTGACCTTGCAAAGGAAGGCGTGCCCAGCTCCCACACCACCGTATGAACCAGCACCACACTCTGTGTTCTGATAGTGGGGGCTCCTCCCCTACTCAAGATCTGGCCACAACTGTTAACTCAATGCCCTTGAGCGATGTGCTCGAATCCTAGAGAGTTGGGACCTGGCCCTTGGATTTGTCCTCTGGTCCCTCAGAGCCAAGTTGAAGTTGGGATGGGGGAAGTGAGCTGCTGGCAGGCTACCAACACAACGCTTAGCTGGGGCAGTGGAGGCTGTGCTGGGGGTACACTCCTGTGGGAGTGTCCAGGCAGATGGTCTTGGGAGGGCCAGCAGGCAAGGAGGAGTTTAGTTCATGAGTTCAGGAGATGAGTTGCACCTCATTGGCAACAATGGCCGTGGGGTGTTTCTTGGGCCTGTGAGTGAGGTCGTACCCTGTGCTTTACTGGCCCAGCAGACAGCAGGACCTGCAGTTGCTTAGTGCAGGATGGATGTTCGAGCCTTAGTGGATATGCGTCCAGAGCCTTACCAGATAGGCTCAGCCTGGCCTCATGTTTTGCCACAAGCTGCCCAGCACAGCAAAGCCTTCGGGGCTCCATGCAGGTTCTCGCTGTGCCTCTCCATTTGTTTAGGCAACTTGCCCTGCCAATCCAAAGATCTGTAGGGGTCATAGGAACTCCTGTAGGTAGGACTCACGGTTCCATGGTGGGCATGTGGTGCCCTGGAGTGCCTTCATTTACCCCTTCCTTGGGTCCAGTCTGGGCTCAGGGGCAGGTCCTGGCACCTGGTAACAGAGCAGGCTGTCCCACTTCCTCTTCAACCACAGTGTCTGCATCACCTCTCTTGACTTTCAAAAGATCTGTTGGACGTGTGAAGGCTTACTTGCTATTTTGCTTCCTCTTTGTGGAAGAGGTGCTTCTAGCTGCATCTAGTTGACCATCTTGTCTAATTATGTGTTACTTTTTCTTTTTTTGGAGACAGGGTCTCGCTCTGTCACCCAGGCTACAGTGCAGTGGTGCGATCATGGCTCACCGCAGCATTGACCTCCCAGGCTCAAGCGATCCTTTCACCTCAGCTTCCTAAGTAGCTAGGACCACAGGTGAGTGTCGTCATGCCTGGCTAATTTTTGTATTTTTTGTAGAGACAGGATTTTGCCATGTTGCTCAGGCTGGTCTCAAACTCCTGGACTCAAGGGATCTGCTTGCCGTGGCGTCCCAAAGTACTGGGATTACAGGCTTGAGCCACTGCGCCCGACATGTTACATCCTTGAGACTAGCATGCTAACTTCACGTGTCTTGACTCCTAGTTGGCTCCTCAGCCAGCCTTGGGCATTCCATCAGTTTGGCTGCTTCTGAGTATGTTGTAAAGCCAAAGAATCCTGTGGCCACAAGCCCTCTTACACACCTCTATTCCTGTCATATGAATCCCTTGTTCTTTGGTGAGGTCCTGCAGGCTGCCATATTGATAGAGAAGATGTGTGTGAACTCTCAGATGCACTGTGGTCAAGGAGGGCATGCACAGATGTAGAATGTGTCTCAATTCCAATGAACACATTGCTGTCCCCTTCCCCCCACCACCCAGGTGTGAGAGACGTTATGTAATTAACCCACCACCAGGTGGGTGGCTGACCTCCTCAGGGAATGAAGGCTCATGATGGGCCTATGGTATTCTTGCTCTCTTTTGCAAACAATTGGGCATTTAGCCAGCAGTGACTGTAGTTAGAACAGGTTAATGCAGGAGCAAGCTGTTTATATTATGTAGATGGGACGTGGCCCCAGCCCACTCTGTCCTGCACACTGTAAGTCACAAATTAAGCCTTTCAAGATCCACTTATTGGCTTTATGTGAGAAGTAAGTAGCTCCATATCCTACTCTCTCCTTGATAGGAATCAGGGACCAGATGAGACTTACAGCATGGTTCTCCATAAGAAATTCTTATTGCAAATTCTCTCTCCTTCATTTTCAACAGTCTGACCCTTTTAAAGATGCGGTATGGGTGGAGAGTGTAAGAGCAGTGAAACTACTTTTTAGTACCATGATATTTTTTCCTGGTCTGGCATCTTACTTTGGTAACTGTTATCTATCATCTTAGGATCTCAGGCAAAACTTCTATTTTAATACCCTGTTAAATGTGCATACTCTCACATCTATCAACTCAGTCTTTAGATTTTCAAATATGCACAAGATATGCAAGGAACTTCATTGCAGTGCTATTTGCAATAGAAAAAAATCAGAAGAAAACAACCTAAGTTACACTAGATTAAAAAATGGACTAATAAATTCTAGTTATTCAAACAGTGGAGTACTATACAGCAGTGAAATTGAATGACTAGCTCTTAAAAACATAATACTGAGTACAAAAAGCAGTGTAGATCCATATAGTAAAATATCATTTATTTAAGCATTAGAAGCCCCACAGAAAACAATATATGATGGTTTTGAATATATATATGTAAACTATTAAACATAAACATTGAAATATTATCAATTTTCAGGAAAAGGAGAGAAGAATAAAGAGTGGGTAAAAAACACTTTAAAGAAGACAGAATGTGATTTTTGAACAATATTACAAAATCTTTACATTTATTTAAATTTAATAAATTAATAATGCAATTAATATAAATTAATATAATTTCATAAATTAATTTAATTTCATAAATTATAATTTCATAAATTAATTTCTTTAAATATTAAAGGATTGAATGTAATATATTTAATCTTGATGGTATTAAAAATAATTTTACAGTACTTTTGAAATTATTCACAATTCATACACTTTAGAAAAAATAATCAATTGGATGTTGTTAAAAGCCATAAACTATAGCTTCCTAAATATATTAGTATGAGTACTACATTTTAGTGTAAGCATTTCATTCCTTATTATAGCAACACCCCCATACATTTGAATAACAGTGATACTGTCGTACAAAGTAACGTTCCTTTCGTTTCTGAACAATGAATGATGTTAACAATTAGGAGGCCCCGCGCGGTGGCTCACGCCTGTAATCCCAGCACTTTGGGAGGCCGAGGCGGGTGGTTCACGAGATCAGGAGATGGAAACCATCCTGGCTAACACTGTGAAGCCCCGTCTCTACTAAAAATACAAAAAAATTAGCCGGGCGTGGTGGCGGGCGCCTGTAGTCCCAGCTGCTCGGGAGGCTGAGGCAGGAGAATGGCTTGAACCTGGGAGGCGGAGCTTGCAGTGAGCCCAGATGGCGCCACTGCACTCCAGCCTGGGTGACCGAGCGAGACTCCGTCTCAAAAAAACAAAAACAAAAACAAAAACAAAAACAAAACAATTAGGAGCCGTTTGTCGTAGAGTTATCAAATATTTAGCCTTTTCACTATGTAGTAGTGAAAAATAGTAGTGTAGTATCTTTTTCACTCTCAATGGTTCTTCTAAGTTGGACATATTTTGAGTTCTATTCAAAACTTAATTTTCTACTCTGAGTTTATTCTAATTCATTCTATCTATAGAGATTCCCCACCAGCTCCTTAGGAGTCAAGTCCTGGGAGTATCAATTACTGGGTCACAGTTGATTCTTCTTCACGGGCTGCACCGCCAGGACACCTGGGCAGCTGGCCCCTCCCTCCTCTGCCAGTCTCTGCATCAGCTTGCACTGAGCCTGTGGTTCCCACTTGTCTCTAAGATACGGTGTTCTGTGTATTCATGTGTCTCTTTCTATTTGTCTTCATACCATTGGGCAAACAGGGAAGATCTTAGCCAAAACTATGCCTTTGGCAAACATTATTTGTGTAGTCTCCAACTGTTTCCTTTTAATACACTTCAGCTCAGCTTAACAAGTAATAGATGGTAAGCTGATACATAATAGATGTTCATTTATTGATAGATAAATGATACATAATAGATGTTCATTCATTTATTGCACATCTATTATGTATCAGGAACTTTTCCAGGTTCTGACAATAAAAAAGGTGACTAAGATGTAACTCCTACCAGAGTCTGGTGACTGCTGACCTGTTTCTAAATTTTTCTTGAACTTTGAGAAGAAAAATCTGATACTGGTTCACCTTGTCTTCTGAGCTTCAGGCTCATATTTTTGGCTACCTAGTAAACCTTTTTCCTAGACTAAGCATGCCATTTTTTTTTCTCTTATTTTTAAATTATTTCTCTTCCTGACTTCTCTATTTCATTCCAACTTGGTGTCAAACCTCCATTTTGAATCCTCCCCTTTTATATCCTCAATAACTAGGTAAGGGTTGCAGTCATTTTCCATTCCCACTGCGGGTATTGGTACTCAGACTCCTGCACCCTTCAATTCTGGACCACCCCAATTGCCTCTTAATTGGTTTCCTTGGCTTTTTTTTTTCTTCTCTGATTCATCCTATTATTGTTGGCAGACTGGTGTTCCTAAAATATCCTCTTAATCTCTTCACCTCACTGCACCCAAACCTTCAATGATTTCCTGGTGACTGAAGGGTGAAGTCCATAATTCTACTCCAGTATTCGCTGTGCTTCATTTGAGGGTCCAATCTTCTTTTCCAACTGGATTCATCTGTTCTCATGCTGCTAATAAAAACATACATAAACACTGAATAATTTATAATGGAAAGAGGGTTAATGGACTCACAGTTCCACTTGGTCGGGGAGGCCTCAAAATCATGGTGGAAGCCAAAGAAAGAACAAAGGAACTTCTTAAATGGTGGTGGGCAAAAAGAGAGCTTGTGCAGGGAAACTCCCCTTTATAAAACCGTCGGATCTTGTGAGACTTATTCACTGTCAGGAGGACAGCACAAGAAAGACCTGACCCCATGATTCAATTGTCTCCCACTGGGTTCTTTCCATGACATGTGGGAATTGTGGGAGCTACAATTCAAGATCAGATTTGGGTGGGGACACAGCCAAACCATATCACCAACCTTATTTCTGTATACTCATTTCCTTCAGGTACTCAGTGCTACTGTTTATGGTGTAGGAAGAGGAAGAAAGACTATTGCAAATTTTATTTGATTACAATTTTGAACTGTCTACACTTTAGTAGTCAACATTTTTTCGCTTTTGTATCCCATTTCTCTGCACACATTCAGTATGGTTGTCTTACAGCAGTGGTTCCCAATCCAGGGTGCACACTGACATGCTCTGGGGTCTGTAATGAATACTGATACTTGGGTCTCACTCTCAGAGATTCTGAATTACTTGGCTTGGATATCAGGATTTTCAAAGTTCCCAGGTGATATGGTTTGGTGGTTTCCCCACCCAAATCTTGTCTTGAATTGTAGCTCCCATAATTCCCATGTGTTATGGGAGGGGCTTGGTGGGAGATAATTGAATCATGGGTGTAGTTTCCTCCATACTGTTCTTGTGGTAGTGAATAAGTCTCACTTCATGAGATCTGATGGTTTTATAAGGGGAAACCCCTTTATCTTGGTTCTCATTCTCTCTTACTGCCTGCCGCGTATCAAGTGACTTTCACCTTCTGCCATGATTGTGAAGCCTCCCCAGCCATGTGGAACCGTGAGTCTATTAAACCTATTTTTCTTCCCAGTCTTGGGTAAGTCTCTATCAGCAGCATGAAAATTGAATAATATACCAGGTGATTCTCATGTGCTTCCTAGATTGAGAACCTCTGGTTTCTACGGATGGTTGGTGTGCATCAGACTTGGCCAGTATTGTAGCCCAGGACAAATAACAAGAACAACAGCAGCACAAGTTGGTGGAATATTTGTTGGCTACTTGTGTATTGCAGCTTAGGGAGTGACCTGGCATTTAGCTAGCTTTTCTGTGTTGTGGGCCTGGAATCTTACTGGTAACTGCCTTCATTAGTGTACAATTTGAAGTAACAAAATCTAGGCTTCTAAAAGCATCCTCTGAGGGGGTGGGTTTATAGTCTAATTTGGATGCTGCATTTTTCCATCACCATAGGAAGCCTCTAAGAAAAAGACAAATAGGGGCTTTCACATTATAGTCACGGGCAAATGAATCATGTTCTAATTGCATATTTTCAACAGGATGGCTACAAGTGTGTCAGAAAAGCTAAGAAAATTATTTTCTATAGACAAAAAAAGAGGTTCTGATCTTTTATGTTTATTTTTAGATAAACAAGAGGCCTATTTTGTGTTTGTAACTGACTTGGTGCTTGAAATATTTTAGATGCTCACACACTTTTCTATGTGCCACATTATGCCAGAATATAAAATTCCCAAAGATGATGTATTTAAAATGAAAGAACATTGCAGGGAAGAGTGCCATACCCTGTGTAATGAGCTGTAACTTAGCAAATGGTCATTTACACTCATGGCCAGAATGTATCAAGTTTATCATTAACGTGAAATTTCTTTCTGGCTTATAGAACAAGATCAGATTTCTTTCAATAACCTTTATTATTAGCAAAAAATGTCATTGAGAAGGTAGTTTAAGACTTTCATTTAGGAATAGAAACACATTGTTCTTTACTGAGCTATAGAGTAACTTGAAGTTATTTTAAGTCTTCAATGACGATTTTGACTCTATTCTGTGTGATTTTGGAGTTTATGGATCTCAATTTCCCAATGGATGAGATAGTATTATTAAGAACAAAATAGTAAGGGGTGAGGGTATGAGTCAGGCTGCTGTTTGGGTACATGTTCTTATTGTCTCTTGATGTCTAAGTTATTATACAAAAAAGTATGTTACATTGGCTTTCAAGCCAATGATGTCCAGCCAATGATGATAAATCTCCTTCCCTAATGATTGGAAGTCTCACTGTATTTCTGCCAACTGACTATGGATGAGGTTTATCCTTAAGTGGGAAGGTTCTTACAGGTGGATGGTTGGGATGTGGTTGTTTGACTATGCAGAGGGTACTGGTACCATGCTAGAATGTTTGTTTGTTTGTATGTTTTTAAAAAAATACAGTTACTTTTACTAATTCTTTGAATTTTGTAACAGGATATTCAGAATGGTTTTGTCCTTTAGTGCAAGAATTCTAGCAAACACATAAAGCTGAGGAGGATAAGAAAAGCTAAGACCCCATATCCTAAAGATAGTTACCAGGGAGTCACCACCATTGGGGACTTCCAGATTTATTTACTAAGTGGTGGTTAAACGTTCCCCTTACCATAATTCCCTGTCCCAACCCTGCCTGCAAGAGGAATCAGGATGCAGGGTGTTGTTAGAGCCCAGACAGGAGGTTTTTCCTTTTCTTCCCGATGGGTGGGCTGCTCTCCTCCCTAAGAAGCCAGATGAAGGGCTTCCAGTGGGAATCAGTCATAGAGGTTAGGGGTATCTACAAGAAGGAGAGACTTTATCTTCTTTATGACGGGTGTGTACTAAGCTCTAGAACCTGCAGGCTCACTCTACTGACTTTGGAGTAGTACAGAGCAGGGCAAGAAAGTTCTAGGAGAGCCTAATATGTGCTTCCTTCAGTGTGTGGGACATAGAGACCCGGTGTGCTACCAGTCTGGAGATTTCTGAGCAGAGAAGTTTGTTGCAACAACTGTCACCAGCAGAGTAAGAAGGATGCCGTAGTGTTAGGTACTGAAGAACAGGATGTGGCCACACTTTCGCTAGTCTTCTGTGACCTTTTGAGGGCACAGAGGAAACCACACAAAGATGAGGGGAGCAACAGATGAAGAGGCTCACTGGGATAAGCAAGAGGCTACCTAACCCAGAGAAAGGGCTTACGGCTTGTGCTGTAGATGGGAATAGATAAGTTGTAGGGGATATTCCTTGTTCTGGGCATCCTCAGGACTGGGTAAGGGGCAAGGTAAAAATGTGTCATTGCCCTTACAAAAATCATGCACAGTGTCTAGGCAGAGATCACTTCTTCAGCAGAGGTGACCATCATCAAAGGGAAAGAGTCTACAACAGAGGGATGCCAGGACATCTGCCCTCATTGACATGATCTCTGCTTTTGCTTATTTCTTCCCCTGCCCATGAGGGGCTGGAGGATCCAGACGTTGAAAAGAGAGAGGGGAGGATTTGTTTCTGAGCTACACTGTGTTCATTCTTCACTCCAAGAACCTAGGATCATGCGCCTAGCTATTTTGACGAAGAGAAGATGAACATTTTTTTAATCAATCAGCTATGATATTTTATTAGGAGTCATATTAGTAATAAAAAGTGTCTGGTAAGCTACGGAATGTGCCAAGAGGCCATTGCTATGGAGTAGGACAAGGTTATGTGACAGACCATGAATAAAAGAAGGATTTAAAGGAATAACAGTTTCATGTTAATAACCTCATGCAGTTGAAATTCCTCCATTAGCTGTCTACATTTGAAATGTTGAAACATTCAGTAATGTTGAACCTGAATGTGGCGCTTTTAGGGACCAGGTTAAAGGAAGATCAGAAGCACTCTACATCTGCTTTTCAATGAAATTAGCTGGAGTGAGATTTGGAGGCTCAAAAGGAGATTGGAGCCTTTTCTTGGAATCTTATGCTCTATAGGGATGTCCATGGAAGATATGGGAGGTGAGGGGTCAGGGAGGCAGGAGTCTGGGGAAAAGACCTCTGTATAAGAGGGGAGGAATGGGCAGGAGGACCACAAGGATCATCACAATGAGGAGGGAGGAGTATCCTATTTAGCAGTGGCTGCTTTTGTTCCTGTCTTCTGGAGATTTAACTTGCTCTTGATGAGGATTGAAGTCAAAGAGGTTTGGGAGAAAGGGATGGGATGGGGGAGAACATTTCTTTTCCCCAGCATTAACTAGTTGGAATCATATAATTATTCAAAGTCAGAGCTGGAAGGCATTCAGAGGTCATCCAATACCCTCATTTCATCTCTAATTCCTGTTTTGCTAGTACCCAACATAAAATCATTGCCCTTGCACTTTTTCCTTCCTATACAGGTATTTTGGAGAGTCTCCAGACACTGAAAAACAAGGATCTGATAAAGGTTCTGGCCATATTGGCCATATGGTTCTTGCCATTCCACCCTTTTACCTTGCTTCAGCCCCCCTGCCTTGAGGTGCTTTGAAGATCCACTGGACACCACACCTCACTCTGTGCCAGGGCATTGATTGGACCGTAGTCACATCTGCTGTCTCCTGGCAGGCATGGCCACTCCTGCCCATGCCCAGGACCCCTCCAAGAGCCAAGATGATTACAACTTCTTCTTCTTCTTTCTTCTTCTTCTTCCTCCTTCTTCTTCTTTCTTCTTCCTTCTTCTTCTTTCTTCTTCCTGGATGAAGATTGCTGGGGCTATGGTGACAACTTTTCCTTCTTCTTTATTCTTCTGCCTAGATGATGATTTCTGTGGCTAGTGGCCTCTTATTCTCTTGGAATATGATCTCTCCTCAGAAATCTTTCTGTGTATATTCTCTTGGAATATGCTCTCTGCTGTGTAATCTTTCTCTTCTCAATTTTTTTTTTTTAGCAGATTCCCCCATTAGTTTATCTGGGCTCAAGTGATATGTTAGTCCGTTTTCATGCTGCCGATAAAGACATACCTGAGACAGGCAATTTATAAAGAAAAAGAGGTTTAAGGGACTCACAGTTCCACATGGCTGGGGAGGTCTCACAATCATGGTGAAAGGTGAAAGGCATGTCTTACATGGCAGCAGACAAGAGAGAATGAGAGAGCTTGGGTAAGGAAACTACCCTTTATAAAACCATCAGATCTCATGAGACTTATTTACTATCACGAGAACAGCACGGGAAAGACCCACCCTCATGATTCAATTACCTCTCACTGGGTCCCTCCCACGACACACAGGAATTATGGGAACTACAATTCAAGATGAGATTTGGGTGGGGACACAGCCAAACCTTATCAAGTGAGTACTCCTTTGTTCAAACCACAAGTGAATGTGAATTGGAAAGATGTGAAGTTACTTACCCTGAAGCCACACGATGTGTGCTAGGAGCAGCACCAGGACTGGAACTAAAGAGTCCAGCATGCACAGTTACTATCTATGCTTAGAGGGACTAGGCAGGAGTGAAAAGGAGAAAGAAGTGGAGCCAAGTCTGCTCTCTGAAGCCATCAGGAGATGGTGAGTGGACTGAGGGCTAGGTTGGGGAACATCTCTGGGAAACTCCATGTGGAATTTTGTCGATGTAAGGTCATGAGCTATCTTACGTGATACTGGGTGACTGCCAAGATTCACTATGAC
Organism: Mandrillus leucophaeus; assembly: GCF_000951045.1. Classification (NCBI taxonomy): domain Eukaryota; kingdom Metazoa; phylum Chordata; class Mammalia; order Primates; family Cercopithecidae; genus Mandrillus; species Mandrillus leucophaeus. The sequence goes on along the minus strand of NW_012106686.1, from coordinate 513,924 downwards.
TAGTGTGCAAAACCTCAAATTATTTTTATTTTATGACTATTATTTTTCTCCCTATGTGAACATTTTTCTTGGAAAAGAATGGAAATTGTTTTTAACATTGAGTAAATATAGAGATTAACGATCTTGGATCCCTTTCATATTAAATTAAGTCAGGACTTTATATTTTATTAAAGCGACCTTATTTATAGCCAAAGTCTGGATGCCTAGAGATATCTGGAGCTGCAAATGATGGTCTTGTTTTAAATTCTGAGTGAAGCATTGAATACTGTTTACAACTCTGAGCACTTAATTTTGATTGGATAGATTTATTGTTTCAGAGAATAGTTTCCTGGAACTGTTGTGGGGGTAATTGTGATGCCTATGCTTGCTATAGAAAACTGTTTTTGTGTGTATCAGTGATAAAATTTGTCTTTTAAAATGCACTCTTAGGCAGTTAATTAGATAAATTTAATTCTGAAGGTTAACAGACATATTCTGTGAGGTGTGGATGCCAGGTATTTAACACTGGAGAATTTGAAATCAAATTTAGAAGAAACATTATTCTCTTATTTGATTAACATCCCTCTAGAATTGTTCTAGATACTGTTTTCTTTTTAACCTAGAGGTGAGACATAGTCATTGCCTCTAATCTTAGCTCCTTCAACTGTGGCGGGGACAGAAGGAACAAATATTTAAGGAATTCTTAATTTATGGTGGAGTAGGAGACAGGCAGGAATCAACGGTTTCAAGAGCTACACTTCTGTGTGGAAGTGGGCTTTAAAGGGTGGTTATTGAACTCCTGCATGAAGTGGTAATTGAAATACACAGGAGTGGCTTATTTTATCTTCAGTTTAATGGTAGAGTTTTCAGTGAGTAGTTCTCAACCCAGTGAATGACATATGTTAGGTGAGTAGTAAACATTTGCTGGGTTGACCACCAAACATCCATTCTTTCTTCTTTTGGCAAGTGTCTAATTTTTCCTTTTGAGAACCATCCTCCACCTTCTCTCAGATGAACAGCTACTGTTGGAGCTGATTCTATGACTACCTTCAAGAGTGTATAACACACTGGCTAAGTGCCATGAATCTATTACCTAGGCATAGTGACTCCTTTAGGGGTGGACATGTGACTAAGTTGATCCAATCAAAGTACAATCCTACATGGAAGCTACTAGGGAGAGATACCTTTTGCCCTCTGAACTTGAACATAGGGAAGGGCTGAAGCTGTGGGCAGCCATTTTATACCTGGGAACCTCAGAATTGAGCCAATATATGGTAGAGTGCAAAGCCAAGAGATGTTTCAGTTATATTAATCTATTCACTTTTACTGAAGTCATTTGCCTGCAATCAAAAGAATCCTAGCTGAACAAGGTACATAATTAATATTAATTGGTTCCTTTTCCTGCTGCTTATTTCTCAGAGGACTAGTCCCTGCAGGGGATGCGGAAGAGCAGCTGCACATTCTCCCAGGATTCCTACAGCACACACATCATGTAAGGAAAGGTTTTCCAGATTCTGCAATTTTACATCAAAAACAGCTTCCAAAATATATTTTTATTAAGCAACAAAATGTACAAAACACCAACTACCGTGTACTCACTATTTTTTCATAAAAGAGATGGCATTTTTAATATTCTAAAATAGGAAGTACAGACTATAATTAAGGATAGTATTTAGACTAGAATAAGTCTATCTTTAAGAAAAATGCATTGCACCCTCTTTTTTTTTTTTCATTTTACCATAGTGCAGTAAAAATGTGAGTGGTTTATAAGGTCTAGGTCTGAAAGACAACTTCCTGGAATCAGATCCTGCCTCCACCACTCACTGGCTATTCTGTAATTACTCCGAGTTGCAGTTTCCTCATCTGTGAAATAGAAGTAATAATTATCCCCATCTCAGAAGATTGTAGTAAAGATTAAAGGAATTAATACATGTAAGTTTTTAGAATAGTTCCTGGCACATAGTAAGTACTCAACAAACATTAACTATTATTATTGTTGTTATTATATTAATCAATACTCGCTGTAAATGTCTGGGATGAAATCAGATTCTAATTTCAGCCTTTATACTAGTTAATTCTGTGACCTTGGACAGGTCAGTTTAGCTTTCTGGGCTTCAGCATGCTCAACTGTAAAATGTAGGAATTTGGTTAGATACTTTCGGAGCATACAGGAAACCACATGCATCCGCTGACTCTGCTTATCTGCAAGGGGCATGAGGCACCATTCTCGGTCACCTGATGCTCACCTGGCACTGGATTGCCTCCATAGTGGGGAGGCAGTCAGTCCCTCATCCCCCACAGTGCTCTTGTGTGGTGGTTGCTTCTCTTTCTGGTTGGCAGAGAGACATGCAGAAGAAAAAGCCCTTTGAAGGAGTGAGTGGAAGGATTCAGGGTAGGATGTTTCCAAAAATGAAGGTGAGGAAATTCCAATGATGCCAGACACAGTGGGCAACAGTTTTGGGGATGACCGAGCATTCTTGCATCTAACCACTCCACTACCCTCTATTGGCAAAGTCTGGAGATTGGTGAGGAAGTCTCCATCTTGGGTGTAGAGCCTGTCTGTGAGTGCAGTCCTATCTTTGAATGAAAGCAGAGCACACTTCTGTGTGGGAGTAAAGATGATGTGGTGAAACATGGATGTTTGAACATTAACACCAAGGAAACACTCAAGGCAAAAATAGTTCAAGCAACTTAAATAGCAGTGAAGGGCTTTATTCAGCTTATGTGCATGAGGGAGCATCTCAAGGTTAGATAACTTCCTCAGCAGAAGCAGGGTTGCAGTCTTTACAGGTAAGGAAAGAGGATGGGATTGTGACGATGGTCTTGTCTTGGGGTATACAGATGTTCCTCAACTTATTACGGAGGTATGTCCTGAAAAACCCATCATACGTTAAAAATATTCTAAGTTGAAAGTGCATTAATCCAGCCTACTGAATATCAAAACTTAGCCTAACTTAAACATACTTGGAACAATTTTATTAGCCTGAAGTTGGGCAAAATCATCTCACACAAAGCCTATTTTATAACAGAGTGTTGGATATCTCATGTGCAAAAGGAAAATATCTTGGGCCGCTTCAAGCTGGGAACTGCTCAGGGCAAATCTGTCTCTCATTCTATTCAAAGTCATCCCTCTGCTCACTGAGATAGATGCGTATTGTGATTGCCTCCTTTGGAAAGGCTTATCAGAAACTCAAAATAATGCAACCATTTGTTTCTCACCTACTTGTGACCTGGAAGCCCCCTCCCTGCTTCGAGTGGTCCCCACTTTTCTGGACGGAACCAATGTACTTCTTACATGAATTGATTGATGTCTCATGTCTACCTAAAATGTATAAAACCAAGCTGTGGCCTGACTACTTTGGGCTCATGTCATCAGGACTTCCTGAGGCTGTGTCATGGGCGCACGTTCTTAACTTTGACAAACCTTCTAAAATGATTGAGACATGTCTCATCATTTTTCTCAATTGACAGGTACGCTTCATTGAATACTGTACCAAAAGTGGAAAACAGAATCATTGTAGGGGTACTTGAAGTATGGTCTCTGCTGTATGCCTATTGCTTTTGAACCATTGTAAAGTTGGAAAAACTAAGTCAAACCATCGTGTAAGTCAGAGGCTGTCTGGCTTTACTTGGTTGAAACTTCTGTAAGATGTGAGGTTGGAATGGTTGGAAACAGTTTCATACTTTCATACCTTTTTCTAGGAATCATTGGTCCCATCTCATGTTAGCAGCTGTCTGAACCATTCTTTAGAGAACTGTCTGCTTTGTAGCTTGTTTATTAATTGTCTAATGACAAAGTTCAGGGAAAGAGGAAATAGAAAAATTGGGGAGGTTAAAGAAGAGAGAACCTTTTTTTTTTTTTTTTTTTTTTTTTTTTTTTTTTTTAAAGGGGAGTAAAAGTCAAAACAGGAAATCGGTGTTTTAATTCTTTTCAACTTAAAAACTTTCTCTAGTCTCCTGTATTTTTTTCTTTGTTTAAGGCTAGTCAAGTGAAGCAGTGAAGATGTGACAAAGAAATCTGTAACTGGTTTACAGATCAATGATCAATGATCAATTCGTTGTAAACACTATAGCACTCGGGCTAACCCTATGTATTTTTCTTAATTTATTTCTTGAGAGGCTTTAAAATGTATTTTTTTTCTTTGGACTTAATGTTTTCATTTATTGTTTTCTAAGTAGTCCAATAGATGTTTTAAAAATTCCTTTAAGAGAAGAAGAAAGCTAAAGCACACGGGTTCGTATCATATATTTTTTCAACTGTTCATCTATGTATAAACATTATGTACGCCTCTTTATTCATGATATATTTCACAATAAAAAATTCAAAATAAGGGAGGAAGAAATGTTTAAGGAAAGAGAGAAAAACAAAATCCGTATCTTACAATAACTCATCCTCATTCGTATCAGTTGTATGTTTTTATGCAACGTGTCAGATAGGGGAAGAAAATATAGGAGGCAATAAAGAATTTCAAGAACTTCTGAGCTCTGGAAATCATTCCATAGAAGCATGCTCTAAGATTTTGTTTACATAAAGACAGTTTAGCAGTCTATAGAGCTAATAAACTTCTATCAAACACTAGCGAGAAGCAATTTGGAGTACATCAAAGAGCTAAGTGGTTCCAGCACTAAGATGAATGTAACATTTTGCTGCTGATGGGCTTTAGTTTATGAGTCAAATCCGCATTAACAAACTTGCACTGCTCCTTGCTCCAAACTGCTTTATTATTCTGTTTTAAGATGCGCACTCATTGTGTTGCTTACGTAAGCAATGAATAGATGCTTTCTCGAGAAACCTGCTCTGTGGGTATATATCTTAATGAAAATGGATTAAACTGGAAATTTTAAACCCCTACTCTTAAAGTTTACCTGAGAAGATCGAATAGAGATATAAGCTGGGAGCAGAGCATAAATGAGAGGACAATGTTGAGATATTGTGGAAATAGCCAATAATTACACCTTCTTCAGCCTAGGATTGAAACCTGAACAGGAATGAAAAAGAGGCATATCTGGCATAGAGTCATTATCTTTTGCCTTTTAGGTAATGACTTCTTTCATTATGAAAATGTTGCTTACGTGAAAAGAAAACAATTCAGTCAACTGAAACAACTTGACAAACAATTCTGAAAAATCAACAGTGCCAATGTAGTGTGAAAAAATGGTTTTTTTCACAACATGAATCTTGTTCCAATAAATACCAAGCTATGTTATACAAAATGCAAATGATTGAATCTTATACTCTCTATTTTTTGGCTTATTTTTAGAGGTACCTCCTCCAGTGTCCATGCATCTCCCCATGTTATTATTTTCTGTGTTCTGCTGCAGCTCTTTTTGTGTTTGTCACCTGTCTGGGATTCCGCAAGCATCCCACTTTATCCTCCTTTGCTCTCTCTCTCTTTCTCTCCATCCCCATCCCACCCCTGTTGGTCTGTCTTTTCAGTAACAAATAGCAAGTTTCTCCAGAAGTAGTAGTCATAACACAACATATCTAGTAATGAGTCAAGTTTTGTAGCTTGAAGAACTTTAACAGTCTATTAGCTTTGGTATTCACATTTCAAGTCAATTAAATCTAACCAACATTCTTGAAAACACAAGATTTGTAGATATTGGGAAAAGCAATTTATAGATAGTAGGAACAACAATAAAAGGCGTGACTTCTGCCCTTAAAAAATGCACAGTTGGTTGTGCTTTGGGGCCATTCCTATTACCATTGGCAAGTCCTCTGAATAGAGTGACTTCTATTGTACACTGCTTTGTTGGAAAAATTAAATCCATTTTAATAATATAATTGATGCTCATTGTTATCTACTAACACTTATTGAGAGACAGTAAAAGACATTGACTATTTTAATTACTTTTTTGCTTATAGAGTTGTGTTCTAGAAACCTGGCCATAGAAAAGTCGGTCTTGAAAGAGTGAAGATTAGGGTGGGTGGAAACCAAAAGGGCCAGTGAGCTGCTATGGGGATGATGGTGTGCTTCTGAGTAGCATGGCTGCTTAAAAACACAGACCCTTTCCTGAAAGACCTACAAGTGCTAACAAGAAACAAGAAGGAAGGTGAAACATGATGCCCTACCTTACGGAGATTTATGAATAATTCTGATATAAAAAATGGATTTTTTCCCCAATGACTTATTATGTGTCCAATTCAAATCTTTATCTTTTATTTTCTTATTCTGGAAACTGGATTTTTTCACAACATGAATCTTATTACAATAAATACTGAGCTGTGTTATACAAAATGCAAATGACTGAATCTTAAACTTTCCATTATTTAGCTGAACTTCAGTGATCAAGAAATGAAAAATGAGTCAATTTGCAAAATATGTTGAATTTTTTTATGTTTTGCCTTTTAGGTAATGACTTTGTTCATTATAACAATGTTGTTTACGTGGAAAGAAAACAATTCAGTCTTCTGAAATAACTTCAGAGTTCTGAAAAATCAGCAATGCCAATGTAGTAGATTAAACTTTTTGTTTTTGATCGAAATGTTGGCATGTTGCTAACCTTAACATTGGATTTCTGTGTTGGAAGTCTGGCTCCTCAACTTACTAAGATACCCTGACAACTTTTTTAGACCTTTTCATGTCTTATTTTTCTTATCTGTAAAATGCAAGTAATAATAGTACTTATTTCCTTGGGTTGCTGTAAGGATTAAATGAGTTAAAGCAAATTTTAGAAAATTGCCTGGTACAGAGTAAGTGTTTCCTCCCCCTCTATTCCTTCATCATGATTATTCTATCTTAGGCAGGTTGGTTGACTCATCAAATACTTTTTTCAATGATTAAGAGTTAATTTACATTGTTATTAAAAAATTTTTTTTGTTGTTGTTTTGTTTTTTTTTGAGACAGAGTCTTGCTCTGTCACCCAGGCTGGAGTGCAGTGGCACAATCTCGGCTCACTGCAAGCTCCGCCTCCCAGTTCACGCCATTCTCCTGCCTCAGCCTCCCCAGTAGCTGGGACTACAGGTGCCCGTCACCAGGCCTGGCTAATTTTTTGTATTTTTAGTAGAGATGGGGTTTCACCATGTTAGCCAGGATGGTC
>NW_012106686.1:504576-505874 GCF_000951045.1 Mandrillus leucophaeus | reverse complement strand
GTTGTCAGGAATAAAGTTTTATGTAACTGGTATGAGGAGGAAACTTCTAGAAGGGGCTTCCCCTGGCCAAGGGATTTTCCCTCTTGTAAGTCCGTGTTTCTTCTTTCCACTTGTTAATGTAGGACTTCTATCAGCAAAATCTCTCTTACCCATATCTGCTGCTAACACCCTCCCTGCCCCTCACCCCACCATCCCCACTGACCCAGCCCTGTTTATCTCACATTTAGTTACAAGCTATGAGGTGCTTCCTCTCCTGATCTGGAAACTGTTGACAGAGTCTTCACTGTTTTTAAAACTGCCTTTGGTGAATAGCTCCTACCCTGCAATGCCCTAATTTGAGCTGTCATTACCTTGAGGTGACTCCAGTAAGGTGCATAGGAGGTCCCCACATGCCAAGGTACAGGAGTATTTTCCAGGCCTCAAGGTACCAAAGCCACACTGGATTCTGTCCGGAAGTGGATTTTGTAGCTTTTCTGCTAAATTTCTCACAGGAATCCCAAAGCAGAGCTACTTTTTACCCAATGCCTGATAGAAATTTTGGTGAACATTACTTTTATTTGCATTTAATCTGTAGTCCTACTTGCTTCCTAGGATGCAGAGCACACATCTATGAGAAATGAACAAGAAGGCAAATCTGAGCCGCAGACACTAGGATGAGTCAGAATGACATCTCCCTCTAGAGCCCGGGGCCCTGCTATTGAATCATGTCTCTGCGTCTGACATCTTGGGATGAGTTTTCCTCTCAGGCTCCTGCTAGGCCATCCATCAGCGTCCTAGTGGTATCTAAGGGAAGATACCACTTAGGCTCAGGCTAGACTTGGACTCTGAGGACTTTTGTGAATCTTAATAGAGTTTCTTCTCAATGCGATGGTTATGAGTTGGGGAAAGATCAAGACTTTAAAATATGAAAACTAGCAGTCAATGAAATTTGAATTACAACGTCAATGGGTTACTAGTGTTAGACTCTGGTATACATAATCACATACACATTTAAAGATAGGAAGGAAATATATTAAATTATAATAGTGACTATCTCTGGGGTGTGGGATCATGGGTGATTTTTATTATTTTTAATGTTCTTGTATTTTCCACTTTTATAAAATTATAAAATTACCGCGTGTGGTTTTCATATTTAAAAAACATTAACTTTCCCTTTAAGGAGAATAAATATCAGTGATTTGAAGCTGGCCAACAGATGATGGAGGTAGAACTGACAGATAATGATGACAATGTGATACAAATTACTGAACTTTTTAACCTTCATTCTTTGGTCTTTTGTCAGTCCCAGAAAATTGAGG
>NW_012106686.1:497725-498990 GCF_000951045.1 Mandrillus leucophaeus | reverse complement strand
TGCAGTGGCACAATCTCGGCTCACTGCAAGCTCCGCCTCCCAGTTCACGCCATTCTCCTGCCTCAGCCTCCCCAGTAGCTGGGACTACAGGTGCCCGTCACCAGGCCTGGCTAATTTTTTGTATTTTTAGTAGAGATGGGGTTTCACCATGTTAGCCAGGATGGTCTCGATCTCCTGACCTCGTGATCTGTCTGCCTTGGCCTCCCAAAGTGTTGGGATTACAGGCGTGAGCCACCATGCTAAAAATTTTTTTTTTTAGAGATAGAATCTCACACTGTTACCCAGGCTGGAGTGCAGTGGTGCAATCCTATCTCACTGCAGCCTCAAACTCCTGGGTTCAAGTGATCCTCGAGACTTAGCCTCTGGAGTAGCTAGGACTACAGGTATGTGTTACCAAACCCAGCTAATTTTTAAATTTTTATGTAGAGACAAGGTCTCACTATATTGCCCAGGCTGGTGCAAACTTCTGGCCTCAAATGGTACTCCCATCTTGTCCTCCCAAAGCACTGGGGTCACAGGTGTGAGCTACCACACTTGGCCTGAATTAATATTATCTTTCAGAGAAGTTCAACTAAAATTGTCTGTGGTAAGACAAGTACACCCTGTGGATACAGTCATTGTACAAATGTTCAATTCATGATGCTTGTCATTTAATATATTCTCCTAACTTACCATTTAATTCACGGATGACTCAAATGACTGAAAGAACCTTAGCTCTCTGTCTTCTTATTTGCAGAGAGTTGAAGCAAGTGGTAGTTTTCTTTTAAAAAGATAAATTGCACGTGGGTTTATTTTAGATATATTCTGTTCTATTCTCTCTCTCTGGATTTACAGGATGTAACAATAAACTTCCTAGTGGGTGGGATGAAAGGAAGCCTCACTCTGACTCTGACCTGGTGCCCCTCAGTGGTCAGACACCAGGGGGAGGAATGTTTAAATTCATTCCAGAGGAAATGGCTTTGGGGTTGGCTTCAGAAAAGGCAAAAGGCATTAGATTTATTTAATAGGGATTAAAGACCATTCCTTCTTCATACATAATACATAATAATTACAGAGAGAATTCTGTAACCATTTCTTATCTACTGAAGGCAAACAAAGCATATTTATGGGTTGTCAGGAATAAAGTTTTATGTAACTGGTATGAGGAGGAAACTTCTAGAAGGGGCTTCCCCTGGCCAAGGGATTTTCCCTCTTGTAAGTCCGTGTTTCTTCTTTCCACTTGTTAATGTAGGACTTCTATCAGCAAAATCTCTCTTACCCATATC
>NW_012106686.1:492128-495675 GCF_000951045.1 Mandrillus leucophaeus | reverse complement strand
TATTAGGGATAAGCAGCTGTCTGGAAGGAAATCTGTAGGAGAGAAATAGGAACCAATATTCTCTATTTTCTTTTTCACATAATTCTGTTTAAGACACAAATCCTTGATTTAGGCCAAAGCAGTTCAACTAAAATAGAATTGACCTTGCTTAGTGTTAAGTGTTTATTGCATATATGTCCTTCAAGTGATACTGTAATTTGAATAAACCCACTAAGAGTTTGCCCTTTTAGTCTTTTGGAAAGAATAGAGACTATCAGTAGAAGATAAGTTAAAAGCATCCAGAAATGAAAATGTTATGTTTTCTCAAAAGTAAACGCTTTTTCAGGGCAAGGCCCCTGATGCAGGTTCATATTCCTTAAGCATAGTTCTACTTACTTTCCTGATTTCAAGCCTCCAGTGACCCCACTGAGTTATTCAAATTGTATTATTATTTTTTAGAATGAAGACTCCTTTGTTTAAACAACAATTATTGTAGAATCTGATAAATGCAGAGTGTACAGGGAAAAACCTGTAACTATTGTAGCAAAATGTTGACTCCAAGTGTCTCCACATTTTAAGAATTGTGTCAGAATTCATCCTAGGAGCAGGAATGTGCTTCTGTTTGGGAAAACAATAAGTTATGCAAAGACATGAAGGGAAGGCATGAGGACAAAGAGGATCATCATAAAGTAAAAGGATGGTTTCCTGCCTTGGTTTGATGGGTTCCCAAGATGTTAGTTAATTGATGCTTCAGCTTAGACTGGTGGCAGATGTGATGTGGGGCAGGCCGAGGCCTGGGGATGGGCTTGAAGGCTGAGGTACCACTCTGGAATCTGGCGCATTAGTATTGATTTTGAGTTTTGTTTTCCTCTCCTGCATTATCATTCCCTTAGGACAGCCTCAGATTTCAGTAAAGCTGATTAGCTTAACAGTCTAAAGCCTATTTAGTGTATCAGCCACCTTGGGGAATGCAGGAGCAGATAGCTCATGGAGGAGCAGAGATTTATCCAGGGGTGATCAGAGTGAAAGGGGGGCAACCTTTTGGATTTAGAGGAGAGAAGAATCAACTCAGACATGTAAGTCCTCCCAGAGAATCCCCAGAAATGTTTGGCAAGTAACTAGATTTTCTGCTCGTAAGATAGAAGTTTGGCCTATTTTATTTGGATATTAGGAAAAGGGCAAGCTTTAGGCTGGAAGATTTGGAAGCACTCAGATTCTAAATTAAATGGATAAAGGTAAAGATGCTCTAGGATTCTTCATTTTCCTGAAGAGGTTCTCAGAGCCCACAGAATATTAGTATTGTCCTTGATACATGGCAGATAATCGATAAAGAATGGCTGAATGAATGATTAAATAAATGAATGGCCAATAACCAATAACACAGAATCCAGTTTAAAAGATGGCCACTGAAAGAGGTTTTGTCAGAGTTAAAGTACCTGAAAAAATGAAAAATATCAACAGCTGTGCCGTAGATAAGTTGTTTGGGTAGAAACAAAAATTACGATTTTTTTTTGGTTATTGGCAAATTATTCTTCTTTTTTCAGGTTTTTTGAAAAAAATTCAGGTTGTTGCCTTTTCTTGGGAAGGGTTCATTTGAAATTTTGGTTGGTTTTTTTTTCCGTTTTAACCGGATTTTTAAAAATTTTTTTTTCCCTTCCATTTTTGATTTGTTGAGGAATTGGTTTTTTTCCTTCGTTTTTTTTGGTTGATTAATTGAATTTTGCCATTTTTCCAGGACCTTGTTCTTTTTTTCCCCTTCTTTTTTTAATTTTTCTTGTTTTAAAAAGTTTTTTTTTTTTTTTTTTGTTTTTTTTTATTATAGGAGCAGAAGAGAGGGACAGACATATACAGCGTTGAAGACAGAATTGTAAGGGCGAATTAGAGCTCTTCTTTTCCATTTTGGGACAAGCGAAGGAAGGTCTTTTTAGAATTAAAATTCATAAACTTTGGTTGTTTTTGAAAGGAAAATAATAAATAAACAGTGAGTCCTGAAGGATGTAAGATAGGCAGTGCTGGCTCGGATGCCTCCTGTGTGACACTGCTCAGCATAGAGGCCATAATAACAGAGTCGGGTTGACCAAGGGATTTGAGCAGTGTCCATTTTCTCCATGGTATGAACTCAAGAAAGAAGAAGAAAAGAACTGGTTCTCCAATTGTGTCTTTATCAGGACTCTAAATACAGATTGAGCTTCCCAAATCCGAAAATCCAAAATTGGAAATGCCCTAAAATCTGATGCTTTTTGAACGCTGACATGGTGCTCAAAGGAAATGCTCATTGGAGCATTTTGGATTTCACATTTTCAGATTTGGGTGTTTTGTTGGTAAGTATAATGCAAATATCCCAAAATTTGAAAAAATCTGGCATCCAAAAGATGTCTGGTCCCAAGCATTTTGCATAAGGGATACTCGACTTGTATCTTTTTCTCCAGATCTAAGGTTTAAAAAATCATTTAATTCATGATTTGTGGGCAACCTACTAATATGCCAAACATTGTGCTGGGAGTATGGATGGGATATAACAGTAAATAGAGAGTAGTCCCTGCCTTTATGGAGTATACACTAGAGGGACACAGTAGGCAAATATGAAACTGTAAGCCATGCTATGTGCTATGAAAGAAAGGAGGTGATGCTCTAGGTGTGCCGTGGGCAGAAGTTGGCTGGGATGAGGTGTGGACAAAGACTGGTAGTCAGGAAAGTCTTTTCCAAAGATTTGACAGCTGACCTGAGATCTTAAGGATGACTGCCTTTACTTTAAGGAATTTATTACCTCTTAATAGCTTCCCAGCAATCTTCGTGGTTAAATGCCCCTTTATGGATGGAAACATGGAGTACCTATAAGGTAAGTGATTGAATTAAGATCAAGCAAGTAAACGGTTTCTTTGTTATGAAAACTTGTCTCTCAGTTTGGTCTGGTTAATCTCACTAGAGAAAGCAGTCTTCTTCAATAAGTAAAAACAGCCTGGTTTTACTGCAACTCCAGGTGGACGTCTCCAGGGATGTTGTACTTGTAAGCCTACATCAGAATGCTGCCCAGGAAGACAGAAGTCAATTTTCATATAAATAGCATTGAATTTATAAAGATGAGGATGAATTTCTTTTTAAAGATGATTTTCTGGTAGAGCATATAGTCAAGATGGTACAAGGTTATTTTCACATATCATTTGAGTAGCTCCGACTGTTTTTAAACACCACGCTGACTTTTTTTTTTGCTTTTTCTAGAGCCCCTCTATGATTGAGTAAAGCCAGACTGACAGCAGCTATAATGACTCTGAAATCTTTATTATTTCTTTCCACTGTTTTCATTCTCCTCGTGTGTGTCACTCTCATTTCGCACTGAGATATTTTAATGAGTTTCTGAATGATTGTTTTCTACTCCTCTTAATATCCCTGCTCAGGTCACTAAATTAGAGGAAAGCATTTTAGCAAATGGGAACAAAAACAAAAAGTATCATTAGCAGGAGGCCTGCTGAAATCACAGCTATTAGGTATGTGAAATGTCTCTTGACTCGACGTGTGGAAAAGATGCTGGCAGATGGAAGGGTTAATTACTAGACACTGGCTTCAAAGG
>NW_012106686.1:487723-490334 GCF_000951045.1 Mandrillus leucophaeus | reverse complement strand
AAGGTAAAAACCTTTGCTGAAACGCTGGTTCTGTGCCTGAAATATATCAAGGTTGAGATAAGTGATGGGGCTTCTATAAAGGAGGTACATTTTCATTTGAATCATTGGCAATATGGTTTGTCTTCAGGTCAGCAGCTTGAAGACCTATCTCTTAAGTGGTGATGCATTCTTAAAAGTATTATTTTCTCAAGTATATTCAAGTGGGAATCTAATAACTTTAGTTCTTATGTCATCATGTTAATACTGAGTGACCCAGGATAAGAATGTCACGGTGTTTTAGTTTCCCTATCTTTTAAAGAACATTAGTAGTGTCTGTACTTATGGTTTAGAACACAGGTGCCAACAGTTGTGCCTAGGTTGATAAGCCTGGATCACATGCACCAATAATCGAAAGGGTCAGAGATGAAACATTCAATGAAGCTTCGGAAAATTAATTCATCCTTCAAATATTTCTGAAGCAGCAGTTAGGAACCAAGTAAACTCTATGAAATGAAGGAGGGGAATAGACAGATGGCAGCTCTGTGCTCCTGGACCAGGGCTCTTATGTAAGACCCAGTGAAGTGGGATTCGGTCCCAGGATGGCCAGACCGTGCTCTGAGGAAGCAGGAAATTGGAAGCATCTGGTTGAGGTGATGAATATGTGGGGAGGAGAAAATAGAAGCTTCTGGATGGCAGATTTTGAAGCACAGGTGCTACCAAATACATTATCACCCAAACCTGAAAATTCAAAGCTAAGTATGTATAGAGCTTCGGTACTTGACATATGGTGTTTCAAATATAAAAATTATAGACCATCTGTCAAGTCTAGTGGAGCTTATCTCTGAAAGGATCACTGAAGACTGGAGAGTCTGCTACATTTTCACACCTAGAAGTGACTAGACAATCAATACATATTAATTGAGTAGTCATTATGGATACAGGTCTAGTTGCTGTAGAGAGTTATAGGAATGTTGAAAATATGGTCTTGTCCTTCAAAACCTAAGGTAAGACAAAAGCAGAGGGGCAGATGATGACCTACATGCATGGCTTTGACTTATTCTAAGTCTTAAGCTTCAATTTTAGGTCCATCATTATAATTACTCTTGTGCATTCACCACAAATCCCTTGCTTCTCTCTGGCTTCTTTTTACTTGGTGTTGGCAAAGCCACAACCCTGGATAAATAGAATCTATTTGCCTTTCCAAGCCTGCACTCATGCAACTGAATAGCTCTAGAGAAAACACACACTCATGCTGTCTTATCTCGCCTTAAACTCATGGCCATAAACCTCAAGTGGATTCTTGATGTGGCTAGTTCACTGTGCTATTCATCTTGTCTCCCTTCCTCCTCTGCTCACCCAGAAGACTCGTTTCCCATCTTCTCCACTTCGCTTCCATGTTCTCATTCTCATATGATAAATTTCTATTTCACTGAGCAGACTGAAGCAATCAGACAAGAATTTATACAAGCTCACATCCCATTTACCTCCCTACACCTGCATCCACACCCTGTGCATTCTTGCCTGTTCCCGTATAAAGCAACTTTGCTTCTATGTAAGTTAGGTGTTCCACTTGTTCACAAGAACTCATTTCTTTTTGCCTACTCAAGAATATTGCTCTAGCAATTCTTCATTCTCTTCTTTAGGCATCACTCTCTCCTCTCTTTATTAGACTATTTCCACCAGCATTTAAACATGCTGTTACTTTTAAAATCATAAAATATTGTCTTGACTCCACTTCCTCCATCAGTTGGTGTATTTGTTTGCTCTCTTTTGTAGCAAAATTTATGGCTTCCAATTTTTTTCTTTCCATTAATTCTTAAACAACTCTAACCAGGCTTTCATTTCCATAAACTTCATCAAAATTGCCCTCAGTAAAGCCAATGACCTACAATGACCTATATTTTGCCAATTTTACTTGTCAGTCTTCTGGCTTTTTCCCATTAGTAGCATTTTGTCCCTCTCTCTTCCTTGATACATCTCATGTCACTCTTGGCAAGTCCTGGCTTGACTCTTAGCCCCCCTGGCTGCTCCTTCTCAGTCTCCTCTGTTGCTATCTTCTCTTCTCTCCAGCCTCTTGATGTTGGAGAGTCCTAGAGCTCAGACCTTGGTCCTCTTCTTTGCTTACACACTCGCTTGGTGATTTCATTCAGATCCTTAGCTTTAAATAGGTCTATAATGCTGATGACACTTAAATTTGCACCCCTATCTCAGAACTCTTCCTTAAATTCTATACTTACCTAACTACCTACCCAGTGTTTCTACTTTGAGGTCTAATAAACATCTCAAACTCAGTTTGTGTGAAATCAGACTCTTGAGTTTTATGCAATGATTCCTTCTACTTACTCCACCTGTAGCCTTCCCAATCTTAGTTGATGGCAAGTTGATTCTTCCAGTCAATGTTGCAGTCATCTTGGATTTTCTCTTTCTCTCACATTCTACATTCAATCCATCAGGAAATCTTCAAATTATATCCAGAATCCAAGTTTTTTTTTTTTTAACCAATCCACTGTAATCACTGTCATTTGAGCCTTTATCATCTCTCACCTGGGTTACTGTAATGGCTTCCTAAATAATCTCTCTTCTACTTTTTCTTGTTCTCCTACAAACTGTTTTCAACCCAGTAGCAGTGTGA
>NW_012106686.1:485150-485728 GCF_000951045.1 Mandrillus leucophaeus | reverse complement strand
TGGAATTTGTTAGGTGGGATAAACAGTTGCACGGATCTTAATTTTCTAACCTTTTTGTGGGATTTCATCATCAGTAGACTAGGAATCTGGCTACTAGAAACAAAATGTCAGAGTTTTCACTTTTAAAACACAGGACAAACAAACTGCAAGTACTCAAGACTTGCTATGTTTTTAAATATTTTCCCATTTCTCTTTACCTGTGGTCACTCATATGGCATCTGAATTTCTTCCCATCCAAGGAGTTAATTTAGATGAAAACTCTAATCTTTTTTTAAGTGCAATACGTCAATCTGAAAAAGTATGTATTATTACAAAAAGATACAGAATTCTAGTTTTTAGGTACCTTTTCCATCCATCTCTATGAATGTGTATAAGAGACAGATTTAGTGTATCAGCCACCTTGGGGAATGCAGGAGCAGATAGCTCATGGAGGAGCAGAGATTTATCCAGGGGTGATCCTGTCTCTTATACACATCTAGATGTGCCTCAGATTTCAGTAAAGCTGATTAGCTTAACAGTCTAAAGCCTATTTAGTGTATCAGCCACCTTGGGGAATGCAGGAGCAGATAGCTCATGGA
>NW_012106686.1:482799-485100 GCF_000951045.1 Mandrillus leucophaeus | reverse complement strand
GGAGCAGAAAGATTGTTCTCATTGTGCAAATCACTGATGGGAATTAGAAAAGTAGCTCTTGTTCTTAAATTCATTCTCTGTGGGACTAGTAAGCATATTGGCACACCAAATGAATTTCCTTGGTGGCTCAGAGCTAACCGCTATATCTTATGCATGGTAGGTATTCAATAGATATTTTTAAAAATCAAATTAAATTGTTTGGGCCAGTCTACTAAACAAAACTGTGGATCAAGGGTGTTTGAAAGTGGAAGAGTTCCTCTATTTGCATATCTCTGACAGTGGAACCAAATGACTTCTTTCCCCACTTAAGAAATGTCACAATTGATTGATGATAGAAAAGGCAGAGCCTCAATGATACCTGAAAATTTACAAGTAGATAACTACCCACTCACTACATAAAATGAACTCTGTTTAAGTTATATGGATAGCTTCGGTTTACATCCACATTTCTGTATGGAAAGGCCTGTTCTGAATGCCTGATAATTGTATGTGTAAGAACTGGTTGTTTTGTTTATATGAATGTGGTTTTTGCCAAAAATGTCATAACAAGCATTGACAAGTGAAGATGTTTAGAAAGAAGTAATTATAACTGGTAAACATTAGGTCAATATTGTAAAGAAATATCATTGGATGTCAATACAGAAGAATTAAGGCATTTGAGAAAAATCTTATGTTAATTCTGAAGATCTATATGTCCACACACAGCAACAGACCAATGAGTTAGTTACCAGGACTTCTGGTTCTGGACTAAATTATTCCTTGGGCCCTTCTATTTGATAGCATTTTTTTTTTAATTTAGAAGAAATATTATCAACAAGAATGCAGTCTTCAAAGTCTAGGGGATCTTTTCGTAATTCTGGTTAGGAAATACTTTTATAATGTGACTTCATTGTAATTACACATTTATCTTCCCCCTCTGACTGTAAATCCTTGAGGGCAGGAACTCTGTCTATTCCCTTGGTTTCTGTATCCTCAGAGTCTAGCACAGTATATTTGGTGACATTAAAAAAAATTATGCACATCTCTTAATGCTATTGTATCATTAATTCTAGATTGCTCTGTACCAAATAGAATGTTTGCCTTTAAATGAAGTTGTTTGCTACATTTTATGATGTGATTTTATTATAGTCATGTCCAACTCTTAAATTTATAATATATAGTATTTTAGCTTTTAAAGTAGAAGTCAAAGGGAAATAAGGTAAAAACCTTTGCTGAAACGCTGGTTCTGTGCCTGAAATATATCAAGGTTGAGATAAGTGATGGGGCTTCTATAAAGGAGGTACATTTTCATTTGAATCATTGGCAATATGGCTTGTCTTCAGGTCAGCAGCTTGAAGACCTATCTCTTAAGTGGTGATGCATTCTTAAAAGTATTATTTTCTCAAGTATATTCAAGTGGGAATCTAATAACTTTAGTTCTTATGTCATCATGTTAATACTGAGTGACCCAGGATAAGAATGTCACGGTGTTTTAGTTTCCCTATCTTTTAAAGAACATTAGTAGTGTCTGTACTTATGGTTTAGAACACAGGTGCCAACAGTTGTGCCTAGGTTGATAAGCCTGGATCACATGCACCAATAATCGAAAGGGTCAGAGATGAAACATTCAATGAAGCTTCAGAAAATTAATTCATCCTTCAAATATTTCTGAAGCAGCAGTTAGGAACCAAGTAAACTCTATGAAATGAAGGAGGGGAATAGACAGATGGCAGCTCTGTGCTCCTGGACCAGGGCTCTTATGTAAGACCCAGTGAAGTGGGATTCGGTCCCAGGATGGCCAGACCGTGCTCTGAGGAAGCAGGAAATTGGAAGCATCTGGTTGAGGTGATGAATATGTGGGGAGGAGAAAATAGAAGCTTCTGGATGGCAGATTTTGAAGCACAGGTGCTACCAAATACATTATCACCCAAACCTGAAAATTCAAAGCTAAGTATGTATAGAGCTTCGGTACTTGACATATGGTGTTTCAAATATAAAAATTATAGACCATCTGTCAAGTCTAGTGGAGCTTATCTCTGAAAGGATCACTGAAGACTGGAGAGTCTGCTACATTTTCACACCTAGAAGTGACTAGACAATCAATACATATTAATTGAGTAGTCATTATGGATACAGGTCTAGTTGCTGTAGAGAGTTATAGGAATGTTGAAAATATGGTCTTGTCCTTCAAAACCTAAGGTAAGACAAAAGCAGAGGGGCAGATGATGACCTACATGCATGGCTTTGACTTATTCTAAGTCTTAAGCTTCAATTTTAGGTCCATCATTATAATTACTCTTGTGCATTCACCACAAATCCCTT
>NW_012106686.1:477571-481278 GCF_000951045.1 Mandrillus leucophaeus | reverse complement strand
CCTGTTAAATGCACGTCAGTTCATGACAACTCCTCTCTTTAAAACTCCACCTCATTCAGAGCAAAAGCCAAAGTCATAACATCCAACTGGATCTGGCCCCTGTCATCTCTTAACCTTCTTTCTTACTAGTCTTCCACTGTGTTGCTCTCCTGAGACATACTGGCAACCTGCTGTCCCTCAAACTTGTCCTGTTCTCTTGCATTAACAGGTTCTGCCTGGAATACTCTTCTGCCAGACATCTACTTGATTCAGCCGCACACCTCTTCCAAGTCTTGGCTTGTATCTAACTTTCTCAACAATTCTAGCCTGACCACTCTCTTTAATACTACAAACTGCACTGACTCCTGTACTCCAGATGCCACTCACTCTATTGGATTCTTCCTTTTTTTTTTTTTTTTTTGAGAAGAGTTTTGCTCTTGTCACCCAGACTGGAGTACAGTGGCCCGATCTTGGCTCACTGCAACCACTGCCTTCCAGTTTCAATTGATTCTTCTGCTTCAGCCTCCTGAGTAGTGGGGATTACAACCCCCCACCACCATGCCCAGCTAATTTTTGTATTTTTAGTAGTGACAGGATTTCAACATGTTGGCCAGGCTGGAGTTGAACTCTTGACCTCCGGTGATCTGCCTGCCTCGGCCTCCCAAAGTACTGAGATTACAGGCATGAGCCACTGCTCCTGGCTGATTCTTCCTTTTTTGATAACACATATTAACTTCTTGCAAATGATATACTTAATTCATTTATCAGGTTTATTGTTTATTGTGTGTCCTCTCCCTCATCTCCAATGAAATTCCATAAGGGAAGAGATTTTTTGTTTTGTTCATTGATGTATCCCAAGCTCCTAGAAATCTGCCTGGATGCATAGTAATAGTATGTGTTCAATAAATGTTGAACAAACAAATGAAGAGTGGTAGTTCTGAGGTCACTGTATACGTTCAAATGTATCCAAGTGCTTCTTTGCTGCTTTTCTGCCTTATGTGTATCTTTCAAAATGACACAGCCATAAATTCCAGATGGTTGTTGAGGTAGAAAATTATAGGCCTCCCATTTCAGATGTAAAAATGTAAATAGTGTCTATTTTTAAAAATAAAGTATTAAATTTCCTTGGCCTTTACACTTTTTGTTTTGAGTCTAGCAAATTATCTTGCCTGAAAGCTTTGGAACTACAGAACTTCACCACGAGCAGTTCCAGTAAAGAAAGGGACTGTGCAAATGCAAGTGCAAAGGGTCATTTGTAAGAAACATTTTGGGTAAAGTTGGAGATTGAAAACATTTACAGGAATAAAATTCTATTGTGGGGTAATTCTGAACATACACTTGAAGGCTTTCTGTAAAAAATTCCTTTGAGACAGCTGGACATTAAATTTTAGTGTATTGCCTACAGAATGTAGACTTCAGTTCCTAAAAGCTCTTCGTACTAATTGATGATCATGGATGAGAGTATCCATCCAAATTATTCATTGTAACCTTGGAAAATATATTATTGCACATTTCTTTAGAAGATACAGGGTCTTACTGCCTTCTCCTTTGTGCATAAAAGTGAAGTGATGACTCTTATGTAGTAGAAATTTGTTTTTGACAAGTATAGGAATGTAGAAAATAAACTACAAACTCATTTTCTGTCTTTAGGTAAGATTAGTCCTTGATAGAGGAATTCTGTTAAAACGACAACGACGACAAAAAAACTCAGGATAGTGGGTACTGGGAGACCCAGGTTCTACTCCTAACCCAGCTTTTATTTTGAGTTGTACTCTTTAGTGTAATAAGTCATTTTAGCCCTTTGGGTCTGAGACAGTTTCTTTTTCTTTAATATTCTTTGAATTTATAATTTATGTCTCAGCTGTGTTTATGTTGTTTTTAAAAAAAGAAATCCAATTCTGATTAATTAACCTGTACAGCCAAGGAGATATTTCTTTTGACTGAATGTCAGTTATTATGTTCAAGAAACTTTTCTTTATTGAGTGAAAAACAATATCAGGTTCTATCTAAAACTTCCTTTGTTTATCTTTCGGGAAACTTTTGTGGGTGCATTTTGTCTGATTAAAGGTGTGAATCGCATGGCTGTTATTCTTATCCTCAGCAACCTGAAGACAACTGATTTGTGGTGTTGACTTTGGAATCAACCACATGAATAATGTGGGTCCTCTGTTCCTTAGACATCAGTCACATCTCTATCAATGAACTGGAGACACTGGCTTAAACATTGGATATCTGAAATCCTTTTGTGAAGAAACCTCATATTTCCTTTTGTATATCAAACTGTTAACTCTTGTCTGTTAGCTCTGTGGGAGCAAAGACCCCTTTTTCACCAATGTGTGCTCCAAAACTGGCACCATACTGGGTATTCAAAGCATATTTATTGAATGAATACTCGCATGAATAACAATGAAAGAATGAGCTATTTGTTTCATAGCATGGAGAGTGATTTAAGCCATGGGCAGTTGTGGAACTGGAAACATAAAACACTCTAAGGAAAAAACATACCAATATGACAAGGACTCAATTATTTCGAAGACAGGGTCTCAGTTGTAAGCAAAGGGAAAAGACAATCAATTTACTGGGCAGGGACAGAGCAAGAGCAGTTCCAGGCAACCTTGGCTGAGTCATTGTCCTAGACATCCATAATTTTACCTTGATTTGGGCAGAATACTTGAGATTCATTTCATAACAGAGATATCTCTCTCTACCTCTCTCTCTCTTTTCCTCTGGTCATTTTTCTCTTTTGTGGTTGAAATTTTCATTTGTATTTTCATATACTCTGGCATATTCATACTTGCAGATTTATATTTGTATTTTGTTCTTTAATTTTCATTTTCTTACAGATGATTTTCATACACTTCAGTTTTTTTCATTACATCTAAACAAATTACATCTGAACTAGTTTTTCCAGCCTAACTCACCTCTTGGAGAATTACCAAAAACATCTTTGAAGGCTTTATGTGTCTTTGGTTTTTCTTACGCATTTTGCTAGTGGCTGGAACATAGAAGGGAGTCAATGACCCCTTGTAGAATTAGTACATTTCAGCATTTTGGGTTGGTGCTAACTTCAAAAGAACTTTCAGTGATAGCATGTGTATTTCAGAGCCATTCATATAAAGTGTTCTTTGAAAAATGTTTTGTAAATAGTTTTTATAGAAGATTAGAAAAATGAATATGTAATATTCTGTTCAGTTTTTTAAACAACTCTAATTGATGGTGCTGCTAAACTTCAGAAGCCTAAAAGATTTATTTTAGCTATATTAGTTTTATTATAATTCAGGTGATTTTATTGCTATTTATATTACTTTTCTTATTATATTTGTATAAGAAAGTAGAGAAAATTACTTTTATTTCATGGTTATGAGTACGAAATATTTTCCATAATACTTTTCTAAGCTTTTACTTTTGAATGTTAAATCTAACATTCCCTATCTGAACACATTTTCATAAGTATTATTTCTGATTGTAGTGTATTTTTATGGCTATTTAAAAGCATAGTTTATTAAACCTGTGTGTTTTTAATGAAATATTGCAGCAAATGAAATACTTCATTTGTTTTCAAATGTTTTTATTCTGAAAAACTTTGAATATATCCAAAGTAGGAAGGATAATAATCAATACAAATTCATCATCCAGACTGAGAAATTGTGTGGGCAGGGTTTTCTACTTTTAAAATTCTATCCCTTCATTTACTTGCCTAAGTTTCTATTCTTTTCTTTTTCTTTTTT
>NW_012106686.1:474833-476483 GCF_000951045.1 Mandrillus leucophaeus | reverse complement strand
TTTTACTTCTTTTCCTTTAGATTTATCAGGCTTCTTAGATCTGTGAATTATAGTTTTCATAAAATTTGGAAATAAACTGTGGTTACTGTTTATTCATATTTTTTTTTCTGTTCCTCACCCCTTTTCTGGAACCTTAATCACGTGCTAGACTGTTGAGTCTCACAGCTCACAAAACATTTTATTTTTTAGCTTTTTTCTCTCCGTGTTTCATTTTGGATTTGTTTTTTGCCTTACCTTGAAGTTCACTGATTTTTCTTTTGCAGTGTTTAATCTGCGGTTAATTCCATCTGATATATTTTTTATTTAAGTTATTGTGTTTTTCATCTCTAGAGGTTTCATTTGGGCCTTTTGGTGCCTTTCATTTATCTTTTTGTCATGTTTTTTTTAACATTGTTGACATCTTTTTAAGATTTATAATAGTTATTTTAAAGTCCTTACTAATTCCACCCTCTGTGTTCTTTCTGGACCTATTTCTAATAATTGCTTTCTACCTGTGGTTTGGGTTGTATTTTCCTGCTCCCTTACATGCGTGGAAATTTTGATCAGATGCTAGAGATTGTGAATTTTACATTTTTGGGTTGTAGGTTTTGTCATTTTTTTTTTTTTTTTTTTAAGAGTGTTGGATTTCTTTCTGCTGTTCAGTGAAGTCACTCACAGATAAGTTTGATCCTTTAAAGGCTTGCTTTTAAGCTTTGTTAAAGCAGCTCCAGAGCAATCTCTATTCTGGGATTAATTTAGCCCAACAACTAAGGCATAATCCTTCCTAGACCTCTATCCAGTGCCCCGTGTATCACACTTTGGTTGGTAGGACCACAGATCATTCTTATCCTGTGTGAGTTCTACAGTTGTCCTATCAACTGCTTTCTGGTGCCTCTTCTGCAACCTCAGTAGTTTTCTTCCCATGTGCTCACTGATCTATACTCAACCAGAGCCTCGAAGGAATTCCTCTTCAGATATCCAGAGTTCTTTCTCTTTCTGTTCTTCCTCCTCTGTCACTCTATGTTCTGAAAATTCCTGCCACTGTGGTCTGCCTATATTCTGATCTCTGTGTTCTTAAATGAATGAGACAGCAAGTCTCTCTTTGGGTTCCTCTCCCTGAGCTGTGGCCTCAGCCTCCAGACAATTCCCTAACCTTGGGCATTGTGGGGTTTACTTCTTTCAGTAATCACGGTCCTGGTCTTCCTGTTGTCCAATGTCCAGAACATTGTTTTACGTATTTTTTTCTGATTTGTTTATGGCTGGAGGGCAATTGCTGTCACAATTTATCTTTCAAGGTAGGAGCAGAACATACTGTATGCGTATGTCTCTGAATAAGGCAGACTCTTTTTCCTTGAGGAATTAAAAGCTGGGAGACAAATTTCTATTATGGAAAAGAAAGTCATATTTGTTGTAATCAGTGCTTTGTAGAAAGTAACTTGGGATAAATTCCATTTGTATTTGACTTGTGATTGTTTGTATACAATTGATTGATTATGTGGAGAATCCTAGATTTAGGTGCCACTACAATGGTGGAACGAGGTTGCCCTGATGTTGAAAGTAATACGGCGGTTGATGGGGGGCAGTATTGTATTTTATTTTATTTTTTTACAATGCTTATTTATAAATTTATTGAAAGATGCCTTGGATGAGTCTTAGTAATCTTTTTTTTTT
>NW_012106686.1:469356-471803 GCF_000951045.1 Mandrillus leucophaeus | reverse complement strand
CTGGGAAATGGCAAGGCTAGCATTCAAACCCAGGGAGACTGGCTGCACAGTTCATGGTATACATGATCTCTCAAGCTGGGAATTCCTATTCACCTCACTCCCATCGAGCTGCGACCAGAATGGCCAGTAAAATGCCAGCGATGCAACCATCAGGGGACAGAATGTTCTAGGTAGCCAGCTCGTATTGCTTTTCCTCCTGCAGTTCTGTAGCCTACTCCCTTTTTGTTTCTACCATTATTGGTGCTTCGTCCTCTCACCTGATATTTCTGGTCTTCCTGTAGTAGCCATTCAACTACTGTCATCTGTCACTTAGGACAAGAATCTGTATAAAAAGCCCGCGACAACTTTTGGGTGATAAAATCAATCTCCAGATAACTGATTACAGCTTTCTACTAAAGGGAGGAAAGGAAGTCAACACATTTAGATTTGTTGAACTTTGGCAATTCATTATAGAGAAAGTATACATGTATATTTCAAATTGGTTTTGCTTTTCATACTTGATCTAGCTTCTGATTGTATTTTGAAATAAATTTATTTTTATTTAAAAAGGAAGCAAAGACCCTAATATCTGGGTCTATGATAACTAAATAAGCCAAATTATTCACCAGTGGTTGTCAATTGGGGTTCATAGGGGACATTCAGAAATGTCTGAGGGCTTTTAGATGTCACTATATCTGAAATAAATACTAGCATTTAGTTAGTGGGGCCAGGGATGCTTAATGTCCTGAAATGTGCAGTCCCACACAGTAAAAAATTATTCTACCTCATTGGTCTCTTGGAGAATATCACTACAGAGGCAGCTGAGGACAAAGGCCAAGGTGGGCTCTCTCACCTGTACAGAACTAATCTTTTATTTCCTTGCCTTATCAGTAATAAAACACGAATCATCCATCTATTTGGAAACAATTGATATCCTGGCAGCTGGAATAAATAAATGACTTGCTTTAAAAAATAGCCAATTCTTCCTTTCCACATCAATTGGAAGTGAATTGTACACATTCACATACAGTCATGGTTTTGTCAAAGGAGATCTCAGGAGTGGAGGTGAAGTGTGCTCTTCCTAATACTGTGGGTCTGGGACAGGGAGCATGAAGTTACGCTGTAAACGATGTGACTCTGCTTCTGCAGTCTCCCCTGGTGTTTGCAGCAGGATGAAGAGCTAAACACAAGTGGTTTTTAGGAGCGTTTTGGACCAGAACCCTCCCATTTGCCTTCAGGGACACCACATTTCTGGTAAACAAGGAAGAACTAGCTTTTTATTTTAAATGTGGGCTGTCTCAAGTGAAAAGATAATTTTATTGATGTGGGTTTGCAAGGATAAAAAGCTTGTTTTTTTCTGCCTGTCTCTGATACTGAATGTTGTTCTAGAAAAAAATAACATTAGCTTATGATTTAAGGTTTGTTTATCACACAATCTTGTATATATTGGCAGCAACTTAATAACTTTATATTTAATCTTACTAATATTCTTCCCTTCTGTCTTCCAAAATGGCACTGGAACTTCATATAATAGATAATGGCTTGTCACCTTTGATTTCCACTTAATCTGAGGAAAAGGTTTTCTGATAATGTCTGAAAGGCCAGTAAATATAACTTTAGTCAACACATTATCACTAAAGCTCACTACAAGCTAATGTTTACCCATTTTTATAAACTTTTAAAGAACAGCTTCTTGTCACCGCCATAGTGCCAAATATTATCTCTGTCTACATTCTGTTCATTTTAGAACAGTTTTTTTCTCTCTGTGTCGATTTCTTGTCATGCTAAGTAATTTTTGTGTAGACTTCTTATTTTCACATGTAAATCATCTTCCTTTAGCTCTGATGAATTTTAAATATCTCCTAAAACTTCCCCTTGGCTTCAGTTTCTCAAAGAGATCAATAGAAGATAATTTGAATTCTTTACATAATTGACAATGCCTCGTTTCTCTTAGAGATGAGCTGACTTGACAGTAGACCTAAGTCCTATCTATTTGACATGCACGAGATGAATGAAAATCATTTAGTCTGTATTATTCTCAAAGCCACCTCATTGTTTCTATGTTAAAAAATAGGATGAGGGATCTGTGATAAAAAATAAAGATGAAATATTTTGGCTCTTACAGATATGACTCTGCCCATGCAGCTCTTGAGGTGGTATCATAAGGGGAGTGAGTATTGGCTTGAACTATCTGGGAACTTTAATAGAGGGTGTTAGTGAGGAAATTAGGCTGGGGAGGCAACTAGCCACAAAGGATGGCCCTGAAAGGGAAGCCAATCTGCATACTACTGTGGTCAGAAGGATAGAGGTGCTCAGGCTGGTTGAGCAATAATTGTTTGTAAGAGGACTGACTCTGTAAGGCAGGACACAGTCGGGAGAGGATACAAAAAAAATGGCCAGTGTCAGGAGATCATCTACTTGCTCCCATCTATGGAGGTGGTAGAGTGAGAGGTATGGAGAGCAGGATT
>NW_012106686.1:465294-467011 GCF_000951045.1 Mandrillus leucophaeus | reverse complement strand
TAAGAAAGTCATAGAAAGACAAATACTGCATGATTACATTTATATGTGGGATCAAAAATTGTAAAATTTACAGAATCAAAGAGGAGAATGGTGGTTTCCAGGATCAGTGGATATAAAGTTTCAGTTAGGCAAGATAAATAAGCTATAGAGATCAACTATACAATGTTGTACTTATAGTCAACAATAATATGTTGTACACTTAAAAATTTATTTAGAGGGTAGATGTCATGGTAAGTGTCCTTACTGCAATAAACATAGAAGGAAGCAAAAGCTGGCCATCTCCTGTGTGCTGTTACGGCCCTTCACAGGCTCCTTGCTGAGCTCTTCTGACTCCAGCTCTGAGTGATGCACATTTACCTTTGGCTGAAGCTCTCTGCCCCTCATGTGCTGACTCTCTCTGCTGCATGGTCCGTTTTAGTCCATGGGTATCTTTTACCCAGTAAACTCTGAGAAAGTGATGTAAATCTAACTCAATAGCTCAGTTCTGGCTTTGCTATCAAAGGACTTAGTACAGTTTTAGATTTCCCAAATAGGAATCAGCCGCGTCCTCTATGCACCTACCTAAGGACTGTATATGAAAATCTCCCAGTAGACCTGAGACCAATGGTAAAGGGGGTACTTCTGCATTTCCCAATAGGGATGAATGGGATTCACAGCACAACTTTCACCAAAGAGAATCTCCTGACAAACTTTTTTTTCATGATCTTCTTTTGATTATTATTTTTAAAGCAGGTAGGATATTCAAGAGTTGTGCAAGTTTTTCTCAAGGCTTCTTAAAATATCGGTATTTTCATCTGACATCTTACTTGGAATTTCATATTTTCATCTTGTTATCTCAGTCAAAACCCTAATCATCGTCTTATTATAATAGTTAAGGTCATTGAGTGCTCACAATGACTCAGTGTTCTATGTGCTTTACATACATGAAGTCATATAAGTCGAAGAATTTTTAATGCCATTAATTACTCTTAGTACTCTGATTTCATAGATGAGGGAAGTGAGGCTCAAGGTTAAATGACTTGTCCAAGAATGCTCAACTGGGAAATGGCAAGGCTAGCATTCAAACCCAGGGAGACTGGCTGCACAGTTCATGGTATACATGATCTCTCAAGCTGGGAATTCCTATTCACCTCACTCCCATCAAGCTGCGACCAGAATGGCCAGTAAAATGCCAGCGATGCAACCATCAGGGGACAGAATGTTCTAGGTAGCCAGCTCGTATTGCTTTTCCTCCTGCAGTTCTGTAGCCTACTCCCTTTTTGTTTCTACCATTATTGGTGCTTCGTCCTCTCACCTGATATTTCTGGTCTTCCTGTAGTAGCCATTCAACTACTGTCATCTGTCACTTAGGACAAGAATCTGTATAAAAAGCCCGCGACAACTTTTGGGTGATAAAATCAATCTCCAGATAACTGATTACAGCTTTCTACTAAAGGGAGGAAAGGAAGTCAACACATTTAGATTTGTTGAACTTTGGCAATTCATTATAGAGAAAGTATACATGTATATTTCAAATTGGTTTTGCTTTTCATACTTGATCTAGCTTCTGATTGTATTTTGAAATAAATTTATTTTTATTTAAAAAGGAAGCAAAGACCCTAATATCTGGGTCTATGATAACTAAATAAGCCAAATTATTCACCAGTGGTTGTCAATTGGGGTTCATAGGGGACATTCAGAAATGTCTGAGGGCTTTTAGATGTCACTATATCTGAAA
>NW_012106686.1:460692-463464 GCF_000951045.1 Mandrillus leucophaeus | reverse complement strand
CTGTAAGGCAGGACACAGTCGGGAGAGGATACAAAAAAAATGGCCAGTGTCAGGAGATCATCTACTTGCTCCCATCTATGGAGGTGGTAGAGTGAGAGGTATGGAGAGCAGGATTTTTTTTTTAAGGGGAAAATGGCCAAGAGGAGCTGAGCAGGGCAGAGAAGCTTTCAGTTACTTGTGGTTTAGGTCCTGGGACAGAGAAATCAGTACTGGAGTGTTAGGGTAGGGAGTTAATGTGGGAGCCTTGCTTTTAGATTCAAATCAACAGAGCATAGGGGAAAAATTTTTGTGCCCTACTCAGGGCAACATAGGTACGAGTATGTTCCATGTGTGGTAGTTAAAGAAGCATCAAGGCTCCAAGCCCCACCTACTAAATCTCAAAGCTTATAAAAAGTTTGCATTAATTTTTTCTTTCTGATGAAAAACATACACATAGCTTTTTAAGGCAACTTAGAAAAGATAACAAAGAATAATGAGAAAACAAAATTGCCCATAACCTTACACCAAAGAATAGCTTCTTTTAACAACGTGTTATACTACCTGCCCATTTGTTTGTCGATTAGTCCCTTAACTTATCTTTAGCACTTGGGATTAGACAGGACCTCTTAAGATATTTCAACTTGATAATTTCCCTATGTCATTATATATTCTCAAAAAGCAGGTTTGAAGTGTTTGTTAATACTTCACGATAGAGCCACAAATTGGTTTATCTCTTCAATGTTAAACACTATTCATTCATTCAATTAATGTTTGCTGGATGTCTACTTTGCATCAGGCACTGTTTTGGGTGCCGAAGATACTTTAGTGACCAAGGAAAATTCTCTGCCTTCACAGAGCTCACAGCCTAGTTACTTTACATTTCAATTGCTTCTATTTGTGTATATTTGTTTGCCATTATAAATAATGCTGGACACACATAATCCTTGTATAGCAATCTTTGACTCTATCTCTGATTATTTCTTTAGGCTATAATTATTTCAATAATATTTTTAACTTTTATCCAACTTTTGCTATAAATACTTCAAAATACAAAAATGTTAAATGAATAACATTAAATACATATATGCTTATATACAAACACATACATGTATAGGTGTAAATGCACACACATTTGAAAAGAAATTGCCAACTTGTGCACTTCATCTCAAAATACTTCTGCATGTTATCTTCTAAAAATGCAAAGTTTTTCCTATATAACCACAATACCATTATCCGCTAAAATAATTAATCATTATGAAATATGAATTAACATCCTGTCTGTATTCATTTTTTCCGAATTTCTCCAAAGTTTCTTTTATAACTTAAAACCAATAGAATCCAAGCAAGGTGATGTGTTGCAATTTGTTGTTATATCTATTTAGGTTTTTTGTCTCTGTCTCTCCCCCTTTCTTCACCTCATCTCCCTGCCCACCCCTCGTAGAAACAGTTGTAGATTCACATGCACTTGGGTGATATAATAAAGAAAGATCTGTATACATTTTGCCCAGTTTCCCCCAACTGGAATGTTTTGCAAAACCATAGGGTAATATCACAACTGGGTTGTTCACATTGATATAATCCAGCTTGTAAAAGAAATATTTATTCAGATTTGCTCAGGTTGGTATATGTGTGTGTATTAACTTCTATATAATTTTTATTATCTGTGTAGGTTCATATTTCCACTACTACAGTCAAGATACTGAATAGTTCCAACACCACAGGATCTCTTTTGTTAATCTTTGATAACCACAACCGCATCCCTATTGTTTCCTACCCCTACCCCATGCCCGATCCCTGGCAACCACTAATCTGTCCATCATTTATGAAATTTTGTCATCTCAACAATGGAATACAATGTAACCATACAGAGCGTTCTGAAATTTTGTCATTGTCATCTCAAAAATGGTATACAGTGTAGCCATACAGAATGTCATCTTTTGGGATTGTTTTTGTTTTTATCTCAGCATAATTTTCTGGAGAGCCTTCCAAGTGGTTATATTAATTGATAATTTGTTCCTTTTTATGGCTGAATTGTATTCCATGGTATGTATGTACTACAATTTGTTTAACCATTCACTGGGTGAATGGACATCTGGACTAATTATAGTTTTTGGTTTTACAAACGAAGCTGCTATGAACATTTGTGTGCAAGCTTTTGTGTGAACATACGTTTTCATTTCTCTGGGATAAATGCCCAAGGGTGTAATTGTTAGGTTCTATCTATGATAGGTGCATGTTTAGTTTTTTTCAGAAATTGCTAAACTCTTTTCCAAAGTGGCTGTATTCCTGCCAGCAATGTGTGAGTGATCCGGTTTCTCTGCATACTCACCAACATTTGGTATTGTTAACTATTTTTCATTTTAGCCATTTTGGTAGGTGTGTTGTTGATATGGTTTGGATTTGTGTCTCCACCCAAATCTCATGTCAAATTGTAATGCCCAGTGTTGGAGGAGGGGCCTGGTGGGAGGCGAATGGATCATGGGGAAAGATTTTCCCCTTGCTATTCTCGTGATGGTGAGTTCTCATGAGGTCTGGTTGTTTAAAAGTGTGTCGCACCTCCCTCTGCTCTCTCTTCCTCCTGCTCTTGCCATGTAAGACAGCCTGCTTCCCATTCACCTTCTGCCATGACTATGAGTTTCCTGAGGCCTCCCCAGCCTTGTGTCCTGTACAGCCTCTGGAACAATGAGACAATTAAATCTCTTTCTTTGTAAATTACCCAGTCTTAAGTATTTCTTTATAGCAGTGTGAGAACGGACTAATATAGTAGTAATAGTTCATTGTGGTTTTAATTTG
>NW_012106686.1:456327-460122 GCF_000951045.1 Mandrillus leucophaeus | reverse complement strand
TTGCTCAAGCCCCATTTGTTGAACAGGCTATCCTTCTTTCATTGAATTGCTTTTGCACTTTTATTAAAAATCTGTTAGGCATATTTGTGTGGGTCTGTTTCTACTTTTTTCTCTTCTGATCCATTGGTCTATGTGTCCATCCCTCCACCAATACCACATAGTTTCATTACTGTAGCTATATATTATGTCTTGAAATTAAGTAGAGTGATTCCCCCCATTTTATTCTTTTTTTGTTAAATTCATTTTTAGCTATTCTGGGACCTGTACCTTTCCATATGAATTTTAGAATATGCTTTATGCTTTTCCATATGAATTTTAAAATAAGCTTATCTATGTCTACAAGATACCTTGCTGGAATTTTGATAGAAATTGCATTAAAGCAATTTTGGAGGAGCTGGCATTATTACCGTGTTGAGTGTTCCAATCCATGAACATTATATGTCTCTCCATTTACTCAGATTTTCTTCAATTTCTTTCATTAGTATTTTGTAACTTTCAGCATTCAGATCATTTTTTTTCATTAGGTATATACCTAAGTATTTTCTTTGGAATAATGGTGAATGATATTATGCTTCAAATTTCAGTTTCTACATATTCATTGTCAGTATATAGAAATGTGATTGACTTTTGTGTGTTGATTTTGTATCCTATGGTCTTCCTGAACTCACTTATTCTAAGATTTTTAAAATAGATTCCTTAGAATAATATTTAATTACGTTATTTGCAAATAGAGATAAATTTTATTTCTTCCTTTGCAATCTGTATAGTTTCTGCAGCATCTTTTAATCTAGTCTAGTTTACTACTTTTTCCCCTAAAAAGGGGAATATTTTTGAGGATATCAGTACAACTGTGTTGTAGGACATGCCAACTGGGTTTGTATTGTTTCCCTGCAGTGTCATTTAGCTTGGTCCTTCAATTCTGTTTTTCTTGTAAACTGGACCATTACATCTAGAGGCTTGAGTAGATTTAGGTTAAATATTTTTGGGAGGAATATTTCTTAAGTTACTCTGTGTACCTCATGCTGTATGACAATAGGAGACTTTATTTTATTTTTTTATTTTTTATTTTTTTGAGACGGAGTCTCGCTCTGTTGCCCAGGCTGAAGTGCAGTGGCCGGATCTCAGCTCACTGCAAGCTCCGCCTCCCAGGTTTACGCCATTCTCCTGCCTCAGCCTCCCGAGTAGCTGGGACTACAGGGGCCCGCCACCTCGCCTGGCTAGTTTTTTGTATTTTTTAGTAGAGGCGGGGTTTCACCGGGTTAGCCAGGATGGTCTCGATCTCCTGACCTTGTGATCCGCCCGTCTCGGCCTCCTAAAGTGCTGGGATTACAGGCTTGAGCCACCGCGCCCGGCCGACAATAGGAGACTTTATAACATCAAGTTGTCTCATTATCGTGAAGCTAAGTCTGATTGTTTGGATAAAGTGTAGACTGATATATCTTTCCTGTGTCAAGATACATGATTATTTTACTTAGCAATTTCTGGCGTAGTTCTTTGGCACTGTGAGGATAGCCTATTCCCCAGTGATCCTTTCTGTTATGGTTTAGAATGCACTGATAATCTTTGCCTGAATCAACCATTTTATTAAGCTTTGTAAAGTGGTGAGTTTCAGTTCTTTTATTCCTTCTGAATTTATGAACTGACATTCTTTGGTGGTGGTCTATCTTATCAACTAGAATGGAACTGTATTTTTCCCTCTAAAGTCAGGGTAAATGCTTAGTTCTTTTTTATTATAAATTTTCAGGACTATGGTATAATCATCACCTCCATAGTTCAAACTATTCATTTCTTCTTTCCTTTCTTCTTCCTTCATTCCCTTTCTTCCTTTCTTGCAGTTTTCCTCCCTTCCTTCTTCCCTCCCTCTTTTTCTTGCTTTCATTACTGATGTCACAGAAGACCTTACATTTTTCAATGCTTTTCAATCAATTATTGCCATTATTCTTTCTGATACTCAAATCTCTCAAACCTAGCCAATGGAAGCTCCTTTAAACTGTCTCTCATGTCCTTTTAACATCAATTTATTATTCTTTGTGCACTTGCTTGCTTTCCGGAACAAGATCTCCTAGGCTGTCCTATATTTTTTGCGCCTCGAATCTAAAATCAAGGACCTCTGGCTCCTTGGCTGAGGAATGGTATTTTTACTCCTTCTGATTCCCTCTGCCCTTTGATTTGGATGTTACAGCCTCTAAAAGCAAGCAACCTCCAGGACACTATGCAATGTTTCCAGGGACCCTATTATTTTTTCTTTTCCTTAAATAGCAAACATGATTAATGCCAAGGTTAGTGTTTCTAATCTTTGGTCCCAGAGTGAGGCCTAACAATGTATCTTGTAAAAACTCAGACATACTCAGGAATGTCTATAGCTTTGACAGAGCCAGGCTGCTGGGATGCCACTTGCTTAAAAAATTTAGAAATATTATAGAAATTCAACATGAGCAGGCGATTGAGATCGACTTTACAATTATATGGTGATATCTTAAACCTGTAGGCTGATTTAAGCTGTAGCTCACTTGAATGAGAAGGCCAAGATATACAAGCTTAGTGCGGGTAGGCTGCTGGGGGATGGAGAAAAGAGAATATTGTATTCACCTGACAATAGACTGTCTTTGGTCCATTTCCCAATAACTTTCTTTGAGCCCATAAGTAGTCATTGTGGGGCAAATATGTACTTCTAGATAGATTTTCATTGTGTAAAAGCAAAAGCATATTGTCTATGTTCATTATGCCCATGGTCCATGGGAGAGACAGGTAACCTCTGGGTGACCACAGGTGCTGATAGCAGGCTACAGGAGCACAGAAGAGGGACATCTGGTTCAGACTGTGTGTGGTGTGGGTGTGAATATGTGCACATGCATGTCAGAAAAGACTTTTAGAGGAACTGGGCCCTGTCCACTGAGGTTTTAGGATTTTAGGGAGTTAGTGTATGGCAGAGAGTCCTTTGTTTATTTCTGTGAGTCTTTAGGATGCATGATGGAAGGCAGGGTCACATGCACTGGACTGGTCTTTCCATGTCCTCACAGAGTTGTTTTCCTTCTCTGCATTAGAGATTGGGTCCCAATATTTCATTTTTGTTTGTGTGCTGTTAAGGCAGATAACATCAGCAGCATCCTTGAACATCAGCGTCATCCCTGCAGAGATCTGCCAACTTAGTTTATGATTCCTTAAAAAGCACCTCTACCTACAGCCTAGCCTACTGGCAGCTATGACTCTGGCTGCCAGGGCCACTTGCTTTTCACAATGGGTTTTCTCATACTTATTAGTTCCTCACAGCCTGCCCCATTTTGCTCCATTTCAGGTCATCATGCACAGGCTGGTGATAAATCTCATTGTCATCCAACATCATATCTCCTGGTACATGGTTATTGCTGCAGGCTCTTTAAGATCATCCATCAGTGAATGAGTGAATGTCCAACCCTTTCTGTTTTCTTTCTTTTAGTGTGCCCAGACACAGCATGCTGCCTTCAGTAATGTCTCTCACGCAGAGATTCTCATAAGGGGTAAGGGAGGAAACATGGAATGGGAGGAGGGGTATGTGAACCTTGGAAGTTGTCTACAGGAAATGGATAACCTCCCTTCTGGCTTCTTACCTTGGTCTACACACACACACTTCGGAACCCGTGTACTAAATCACCCTGATTCCTTCACATAGAAGCTCCAGCTAGACTAGGATAAAATTTTTTTTTTTTTGCACTTAAAAACAAAAATATTCATTTCAATTAAATTCAACCAACATTTCTTGAATGCTTACTACAAAAAGGACACTTCCAGGTATGGAAGGCTAAAAAGATTTGGCTT
>NW_012106686.1:455633-456277 GCF_000951045.1 Mandrillus leucophaeus | reverse complement strand
TTTTTAGATGGAGTCTTGCTCTGTTGCCCAGACTGGAGTGCAGTGGTGTGATCTCGGCTCACTGCAAGCTCTGCCTCCTAGGTTCATGCCATTCTCCTGCCTCAGCCTCCAGAGTAGCTGGGACCACAGGCACCCACCACCACGCCTGGCTAATTTTTTGTATTTTTAGTAGAGACGGGGTTTCACTGTATTAGCCAGGATGGTCTCGATCTCCTGACCTTGTGATCTGCCCACCTTGGCCTCTCAAAGTGCTGGGATTACAGGCGTGAGCCACTGTGCCCAGCTGGTCAGATCAGTTTTTAAGAGAAACTTTAATTAAGCTTGTTCCAAGTTTCTTCATTCCATTTTTTTTTGGTGTGATTTTGGGGAGCACAGTTAGTGAGCATTACATATTCTTTTCGTTGTCTCACTGTGCCTGAAAGAGTTCATCTATCTATCCAGGGCCCTCTTTTAGCTAAAGGCTGGTTGCCTTTCTGTGGGGATCTGGACCCGTGTGCTATGGTGACAATGCTAAGTAACCTCTGCCCACACCCTTAGCCTGACTGTCACTTCCAATGGTAGTTAACTGTCAATCGGCAGTTCAATAATTTTTGCTTTAGTTTTTAAAATTCTGTTTTCAATTCAATGTTTATTTCTTCAGAAAA
>NW_012106686.1:445358-451143 GCF_000951045.1 Mandrillus leucophaeus | reverse complement strand
TGTGGGGCAAATATGTACTTCTAGATAGATTTTCATTGTGTAAAAGCAAAAGCATATTGTCTATGTTCATTATGCCCATGGTCCATGGGAGAGACAGACAGGTAACCTCTGGGTGACCACAGGTGCTGATAGCAGGCTACAGGAGCACAGAAGAGGGACATCTGGTTCAGACTGTGTGTGGTGTGGGTGTGAATATGTGCACATGCATGTCAGAAAAGACTTTTAGAGGAACTGGGCCCTGTCCACTGAGGTTTTAGGATTTTAGGGAGTTAGTGTATGGCAGAGAGTCCTTTGTTTATTTCTGTGAGTCTTTAGGATGCATGATGGAAGGCAGGGTCACATGCACTGGACTGGTCTTTCCATGTCCTCGCAGAGTTGTTTTCCTTCTCTGCATTAGAGATTGGGTCCCAATATTTCATTTTTGTTTGTGTGCTGTTAAGGCAGATAACATCAGCAGCATCCTTGAACATCAGCGTCATCCCTGCAGAGATCTGCCAACTTAGTTTATGATTCCTTAAAAAGCACCTCTACCTACAGCCTAGCCTACTGGCAGCTATGACTCTGGCTGCCAGGGCCACTTGCTTTTCACAATGGGTTTTCTCATACTTATTAGTTCCTCACAGCCTGCCCCATTTTGCTCCATTTCAGGTCATCATGCACAGGCTGGTGATAAATCTCATTGTCATCCAACATCATATCTCCTGGTACATGGTTATTGCTGCAGGCTCTTTAAGATCATCCATCAGTGAATGAGTGAATGTCCAACCCTTTCTGTTTTCTTTCTTTTAGTGTGCCCAGACACAGCATGCTGCCTTCAGTAATGTCTCTCACGCAGAGATTCTCATAAGGGGTAAGGGAGGAAACATGGAATGGGAGGAGGGGTATGTGAACCTTGGAAGTTGTCTACAGGAAATGGATAACCTCCCTTCTGGCTTCTTACCTTGGTCTACACACACACACTTCGGAACCCGTGTACTAAATCACCCTGATTCCTTCACATAGAAGCTCCAGCTAGACTAGGATAAAATTTTTTTTTTTTTGCACTTAAAAACAAAAATATTCATTTCAATTAAATTCAACCAACATTTCTTGAATGCTTACTACAAAAAGGACACTTCCAGGTATGGAAGGCTAAAAAGATTTGGCTTCTTCCCAAGAAAGCTTCTCATTTAGAGGGAAACAGATAAATACATGATTATACTGCCTGGCAAAATCTTGAATCATTTCAGTTGACTTTAGGAGTAGGGAACTATGTGATTTCTAGGCAAGTCCTTAGAGCAGAGAAGTGACACTAACCATCCAGGAGGGAGGGTGGGTACCCCTGTTGTTCTGGGCTCCTGTGGGTGGTGTACCATAGAGCCTTCGACCAGCAAGAATAAGATGTCACTGCAGGGCCCCTGAGGTCATGGGGGCCAGAACCAGGTGAGTAAGTAGGATTTATGACATGAAAGACAAGGATGAATGTAAGACTGTTCTGTGGACGGTTGTTAGAGGTCATTGGTAAACAGAAGGTTAGGGATCTGACAGAGAATAACACACAGACCTCCAGGAGAGACTATACGATGAAATGGACAGGAAACCTCATCATACAGCCAATGTTCTGATACAGTCAGGAGCTTCTGACTTGCTTCAACTTTCCCACAATTCCAGAGAATGGACAGCTTAGTGATAATAGTAGCATTACTACATCTGACCAAGGAGAGTGAACAAGGCAGCAGGAGCTGACAGTGGGGTCTCATTTCTGTGCTCTGCTGAATAGCACAGAGAGCAAGCAACTCACCCATAAGTGCTTAGCTCAGTAGAAGCCCAAGAAAAATGGCCTCTTGGCGCCATATTATTCTATCAGGAGGGGAAACAAATCTACTACCTGTCATGGCCTACTGTTACGAATCCGTGTAAAAGTCTCGGAGGCGAGTCTCAGTGTCATCAAACCTCAATACCATTACTCTAAAGTATTGGCTAGTTTTACCACAAATTACATCTTCCTTAGATTTATAGGCTTTTGAGAACGGAGATAACGGATATTGAACATTAGAAAAGAACCTTGTCTTGATGAAGATGTGCTGATGCAAGACGTTTTTTCCCCAAAGCTTAACAGAGCCTTTGTCTTCCTGTGAATCATAGAAGTGTTAATAATTCATTTGTTTTGTCTCTCACTTCCTACTTCTATGAGACTTGCGTAGTCCTGGTGAGGGACGTGCACACCCCAGCCTCTTTGGCTTATTGGTAAAGGAGATCCCACAATCTGGCAGGCATCAGGGAGATTAGAACACCCCAATGGGAAGTGAGCTCTCCCTTTCACTGATCCTAGGCAAATGGATGTCCAAGAAGAGGGGAACAAAAGGTCTAGCTAAAGCTACTAATGTATTTTAAAAAAAAATGATAATGGATGATATGCGGTAAGTTATGGGCATATCATTTGAGATCCTTTTCACTTAAAACAGCAAATAGAATTGCATCTGAAATGTCCATTCCTGGTTAAAAGAGGCAAATCTTAGAGCAACTTTCAGGCAGTGGATGTGTTGGATGTCACTTTAATGTGGTCAAACATGTAATCCCCCTATACTGTATGTCAAACAATAGCACTTTAAAGAAAGCACCATGGGACGGGCGTGGTGGCTCATGCCTGTAATCCCAGTACTTTGGGAGGCTGAGGCAGGTAGATCACAAGGTCAGGAGATTGAGACCATCCTGGCTAACATGGCGAAACCCTGTCTCTACCAAAAATACAAAAAAAAAAATTAGCCAGGCATGGCACGCACCTGTAGTCTCAGCTACTCGGGAGGCTGAGACAGGAGAATTGCTTGAACCTGGGAGGCAGAGGTTGCAGTGAGCCAAGTTCCGCGCCACTGCATTCCAGCCAGGACAACAGAGCAAGACTCCGTCTCAAAAAAAAAAAAAAAAAGGAAGCACCATATACACCTAAATCTGTACTGTAAATGCTTGCCTAGTACAGAAGAAGAGTTTTGTTTTTGCTTTTAATTTGGACTTTCTAGGAGGGCAGTGGGACTATTTACTTGCTCCCCAACCCTAGTGCGATGACTGTGTCAGATTGTAAGGACACAACCTCAGGTCAACCCATTTAAAATGCACATGGTGCAATTAATTAACTGACGTTCTGTTTATAAAATGTTCTCTCTTCTGCCCCCCAATAAATAAAAGAGAAAAAAGGGAAAACATTTTTAAAACAACCGTTTTATTTTTGGAAGCAACTGTATTTCCCCTACTGAATTAAGAAAACTTTATTTTTCGAAGATGTATTCTGGCCCAACTGAAGGGCTTGGGCTTTCCTGGCAAAGCTACCTACCTGCAAGGCTGGTTCACGGATGTCACTCTCTGTGAGGTCAGTTCAGTAGCGTGGGGGCACTGGGGTCAAGCTGGGGATGAACTGTGTTACCACGCTGGGAGCCCCTGTGAATACTTCACTGAGAAATAAAAATCAGGACATAAAATGGGGAATGAAGTGGATAAGACATTAATAGTTGATGGGCCAGTGTGTTCATTGATATTTTTCAATTCAGAACTAAAGAAGACAGAAATTCTGGGGGATAAAGGGAATAGGAGAGGGAGAGAGAGCACTGAGGTTCTGTCCTTAA
This sequence comes from Mandrillus leucophaeus, assembly GCF_000951045.1. Classification (NCBI taxonomy): domain Eukaryota; kingdom Metazoa; phylum Chordata; class Mammalia; order Primates; family Cercopithecidae; genus Mandrillus; species Mandrillus leucophaeus. The sequence continues at coordinate 447,547 of NW_012106686.1, read as the reverse complement.
CTAGGTGGTCCACAGGATGGTAATGAGACTCTATGAGCTATATTTGATGACTTGAAAAATCTCAAAGGAATTATACATTTATTCACAACAACCATGCACAGACTAATTAAAATGTCAAATCTCTTTGCTTTGGGCTGAGGTTATATAACTCCATTGTGGTAATATATTTATCTCAATCTACCCAGAAGTGTGATTATTGGTAGCTGTATTTGTTAGATTAGTGAAAAGGAAAAAGTGAATTACTTACTATGCCCATCTTTGCCAGACAGAAATCTTTCAAATCATGAGGTCTAAGAGAGAAAATGATAAGAAGTCCTTTGAGGTAAAATAGTTGACAATTACTGTCCTGGAATAGAGAGACCCTATCTGGGGCATCTGTTGAGTTTTTGCTGTACCGTGGGGCCAAGGGGATGCTCAGTGAATAAAACTTTAATTTTTATTCTAGCTATAAGACAAGTATATCTTAGGCTTTCTGAATAGAGACACATCTGAGCAAAACAAATACATGAAAGGTCAGCTTAGCCGTGGGCCTAAGGTAAGTGATATTTGCAATCCCTCAATAAAATGAATTTTACAAGGGAAATTTTTTTTAAAGTTTCACAGTCTTACTTCTTACAGTGGGAATACAAGACGAATGAGTACGTAATTGCCTTTACCTTTAAGGAATGCGTGGGCTGGGAAATGGGTTCTCATGAGCCCCAGTGGTGCCACTGGCCAGGCCCATTTTCTTAGGAGAACAAGGTACCACTTGGAGAAGTGTTTGTTTTTCTTATTCAGGACAGAATCCAGTGTCAGAAAATACAGCAAGAATTCAGGAAGAGCCCTTTGGTTCCTTAACCAAACATTTTCAATATATATTTATGTGTAAAAGACTTCTCGAAATATAAACGCCTAGAAGAGGTCACCCCATAAAATTGGTTGAATGATTCAAAGTTTAAAATGCTTGATGTCAATTCTTTCTGAATTCATTGTAAAGAAGATAGGCAAAGTCTTCACTGGATACCCCAAAGAGCTCAAGAAGAAGGAAAGGGAAGGAATCCCAAAGCAAAAAGACTGAAACCTGATGGCCTCACTATTGGCCCAGCGTGCTTCTGTCATTGTTTGAAGGGCTATGGTAGGTGTCCTCGGGTGCAACTTAGAAAGGCATGCTCCTCAGAAAGCCTCTGCTTCAAGCTTTTTGTTTTTCTTAGTGAAAAATCAAACAATAAACAACCCACTTTTTCCAAAGTACCATTTCTCTTGTAGCAAGTTAGGCTTCCAGTTAGGAGAGCTCCTTGGACATAGCCTGGTGGCCACAGTTGACTCCGCAGACTGCCTTGCTTTTCCAAAGCTCTGAGCTCTTGGGAGAGTTCTTTGCATGACACAGCCATAGATCACCCAATTACCAAATTCTGCAGTTTTAGAACCTGGTTCCACTAATAATTCCTAGCTTTTTTTTTTTTTTTTTGAGAAGGAATTTTGCTCTTGTTGCCCAGGCTGGAGTGCAATGACATGATCTCGGCTCACTGGAACCTCAGCCTCCCTGGTTCAAGTGATTCTTCTGCCTCAGCCTCCCTCGTAGCTGGAATTACAGGTATGTGCCACCACGCCAGGCTAATTTTGTATTTTTAGTAGAGACAGGGTTTCTCTATGTTGGTCAGCCTGGTCTTGAACTCCCGACCTCAGGTGATCCACCCGCCTCAGCCTCCCAAAGTGCTGGGATTTACAGGTGTGAGCAGCTACGCCGGGCTGTTTTTCTTTAAAAGGGCCGAGTTCCTATTTTATTTAAATTCAAAACGATTTGAACATTGCAAAGAATCTTTAAAATGTTATGTGGTAATTTTTTTTTTTTTTTCACTAGGGACAGTTCTATCATCCTTAGATAAGGGAAATCTGTCATCTCTAAGATAATTCTGACATCCCTTAACTGCATTACGGAGATTGAGGAAAGTATGATTTACTATATCACAGCAGGGTATATTGGACACAATGCCACTCATTTATAAGAAGAAAACATAGATTAAGCCCTACGCAAAAGTCGTCAGTCAAGGGAAGAGGTTTTTGGGAAGAAAAGAGATTTAATGAGAACTTGTGTGTGAGAAGCAGAGAAAGGAGAAATTTTAGCCTCAGGTAGAAATTGAGAAAAGAAACAGATTTTATATTTTATGAAAACTTGACTCTTCATTTTTTCACCACTCTCCCTGCCAAAA
>NW_012106686.1:433446-444441 GCF_000951045.1 Mandrillus leucophaeus | reverse complement strand
TATGTTTGTATGGGGAAGAGGAAGAATTTAACAAGTCGAAGGATAAGAATGTTGATTTTCCAAACTACTAAAATAATTTTCATCATTATCATCTGTTATTAAAAATGTAACAAAAGGGAAGAAGGTTTAAGAAAGAATGAAAATGGTGAATAATGAGCTGGAAAATGATACTGTGGAGAAAACAGAAATAACAGAGAATGGTTTTGCTTTTGGAAGAGGTAGTGAAGGATAACTACCATCTAGGAAGAGTTTTAGTCCCATAAAACTGAGCAAGTTTTCTATCAGCAAAGCACAGCATAAGATGAAAAAGGCTTACACTAAGGCAGGAGAGATTGCAGTTGGATCTAATGAAGATCTTCAGGACCATAAAGGGATCAAACTGAAATAGAATGTACAGAGAAATTGCATGTGTCCTTTCCTTAGTGACCTTAAAGAAGAAGAGAGACAACTATTTGTTCTGAATTGTTTGCCTGCATAAGGCAGAGACAGGAACTGATTTTTTCAAGTCTCTTGAAGCTTAGCAATCTCTATTCCCTGATAGTTCATTTAATATTGTTTTCCTCTAAGACATGTTATTATTTAATGGAAATTAATGTTTCCTGTCTTGGCTAGCAGCATTACTGCACCAAAAGTCCTCCCTTTGATAAATCTCAAAGTTAACCATTGACTCCTCCTTCTCCTTTAACACATCTGTGTCTGCTGCTTGACTGATCCACTGCAAATGGCTACAACATTTAAAATGCTGGGCAAGTGCCATGGACTATGCTAGGCGTTGCTTTACACAGCTAAATTCTAATCCTCACAACAAACATTTGAGAGAGCCATTATCAATCCTTCACTAGATAGAATATAAATGAAGAAACGGGAGCTAAGAGGCTTGCTTAAGCTAAATATAGATGAAAAGCACAACTTTAAACACCCGTCTTTCTAATCCAGACTGTGCCCTCTTTGAACATGGCATGAAGTGAGAAAAAACTAGAAGCCATTTTTCTTAACTCCTAAATTGAGTAACTTTGGGAAAGTGACTTAACCTTTCTAACCTCCATGTCCCTGTTACTTTGGGACCTGGTTCTATTTTTGACTAGATTATATAGGAGACTTCTGGAGAAGTGGAATGATAGCTCAGTTTTTTAAACATACAAGATCTTGCTTGATCTCAAGTTCCTCAAGTTGACACACTTTTTCCACATGCACTTTTCCACACACACCTTCTGTTTAAATAACAAAGGAGAAAATCCAGTGTCCAAGAGGGAGGTCTCAGAGGTGGTTGGGGCTTTCCTTGTGTCCATCTTGTAGATATTCACTTTGGATTTCTGCATTCTACCTTATGGCCAGGGTGGCTGGTTGGCATTCCTTCCTATACGTAGCATGAGCCAAAGAAAGGCTCTGGACAGAGAGGGGCTATGTGTTTGTGACTCCTGTTCAGCATATCACGTATAAATCTTAGAGCCTGGAGAGTACTTGGAGATAATCTAGCCCAGGGATGGCAAATGTAGTTTATAATCCACCCCCAGCTGCTGGATTTGATTTCTTGGGAAACAGGGAGAAGGGCTTCAAGACCATCAAGGCTCATGTATGCCATGGTCATGAGGAAAAGGGAAAGCAATTGTGTATCAAAATTATCTTCCCTGAGGTACTCGAGTTTTCATTTTATAGACAAGACAACTACAATCTAGATAGGTTGTCATCTTGGTCAATAAAGAGTCCAGGGAGATTAAGTGCAGCAAACTCCTCCATAATGCTATAAATAATATTTGAACAGTTCAATTGCATAAAATGTAGAGCTTCCTTAATGCAAGGATAATGAAAAACAACTTTTTTTTTTTTTTTGGTCAGTCTACCAGTTGCTGTAGGACAAAAAGAAAAAAAATCCCTTGTTTTAATCAACAGCTATATAGAAATAGTCTGGTGATTATAAACAAATACGTGGTGATGATTTCTTTCTTTTCTCCCCCTCCTTACTGCAGAAGATGACATCAGCTAACCTCTTTTGAGAATAGGGGTTGGAAACCAATAGCCAATCACTTTGTATTCCAGTGAGCATCATCATGGGGCACGCTATCATGGGCTTCATTGTATTTGGTATTCTGCAATGAGAATTACTCTAAGTGGTGATGAAGAGCAAGTGCACAGCTGTGGGAGCTTGGGGATATAGACCACAGTGGCCCTCTGCAAGTACATCATCTCTGAGAAGATTAGGGTTTTATCTCAAAATTTACTAAACTTTGAATTTATTTAATAACATCACCAAGTTTGTTTTAATACAATTCATTAGTATTAAATAAGACTGGTACTCTAGGAATAATAATATCAGCTGACATTTCTTTGTTCTGTGGCTTTATGTACACAGTGGCACATGGCTATTGTATTAGGGTTCTCTGGAAAAACAGAACCAATGGAATATCTATCTATCTATCTATCTATCTATCTATCTATCTATCTATCTATCTATCTATCTATCTATCTATCTATCATGGGAATTGGTTATTCACATGATTATAGAGTCTGAGAAGTACCACCATCTGTGGTTTTCAAGCTGGATAACCAGGAAAGCTAGTGATATAATTCATTCTGAGTCCAAAGGCCTGAGAACCAGGATAACTGATGCTGTCACTCTCGGTTTGAGCCCAGGAGCCAGGAGTTCTGGTGTTGAGGGCAGGATAAGATGGATGTCCTGGCTGAAGGAGAGAGAGAATTTACTTTTTCTCTGATTATTCTATTTGGGCCCTGAATGGATTGGATCATGCTCACCACATTGCTGAGAGCAGACCTGCTTTACTCAGTCTACTGATTCAAATGCTAATCTCATCTGGAAACACTGTTACAGACACACCCAGAAATAACATTTTGCTAGCTATCTGGGCATGCCTTAGCCCAGCGAAGTTGATCTATAAAACTAAGTATCATAGCTATACACCAGTTTTATATACCCTGGGTTGAGAGTAATGGAAACAAGGAATTGCATAACTCAACTAGTAAATTTTTAAAAGATTTAAGCTAATGAAGTTTTGAAAGAGATTGGCTATTGTATACTTACCCTAGTTCCCTCTAATTCTTCTTTTATCATCACTTTGATTCTCTTCATCCCAGAAAATTTTCACCTGGCCATCTATAGTCATCATCTTCTTAAAAACGGTCTTTGTCTAAAGCAGAATTCTATTTTCGAATAAAATGTTATGTGGAATTCCAGTGTAGAAAATAGATAAATGTGGGATGGGGTGAAGCAAGAAGAAGGAAGCCCTATGTCCTAACTACCTCCCACTGTTTGTGACAGTCCCTTCTTTACTTTCTTAGAGGCCTGGCAGTCTGGTAATCACAAACAGTTTTCTTAAGGAATCTAGTTAGTTCTTAAAAACATACAACTGCTTCATTTTATTATTATTATTATTATTTTTTGTATACAGAGAAGCAATATTCAACCCTTCCAACCTTCAGAAATTGAGAAAATAGATTAGTTATTTGAAATTCTTTAAGAATTATTCCAAGCGTATGTCTTTGGTTAAATAATGAGCAGAAATGTTAATTAATAGTGTGTCCTTTAGAACTAACCCAAATGTCCATCAGTGATAGACTGGATAAAGAAAATGTGGCACATATACCCCATTGAATACTATGCAGCCATAAAAAAGGATGAGTTCATGTCCTTTGCAGGGACATGGATGAAGCTAGAAATCACAATCCTCAGCAAACTAACACAGGAACAGAAAACCAAACACCACATGTTCTCACTTGTAAGTGGGAGTTGAACAATGAGAACACATGGACACAGTGAAGGGAACATCACACACTGGGGCCTGTCGAGGGGTGAGGGGCAAGGGGAAGGAGAGCATTAAGGACAAATCCCTAATGCATGCAGGGCTTAAAACCTAGATGATGGGTTGATAGGTGCAACAAACCACCATGGCACATGTATACCTATGTAACAAACCTGCACATTCTGCACATGTATCCCAAAACTTAAAGTAAAATTTAAAAAATAGTGTGTCTTATTATTTTTAGGTGTATTTATTTTAAAGCATAGTGTTGTGCTTTATTTCTAAAAACGCGGTGAGTGGAGAAGTAGATTAATACCCAGCATCCATCATAGGAGGAGGTTTGGACAATGAGGTTCTCATTTAGACACTGCCATCCTCTTGGGAATAGCTCATTTTGATTTTGGTCAAAATTGTTAAGAAAATGTAGTGAACTTCTTGAGAACTGGCCTCAGAACCCAAACCTATAATGCTCTTGGAAATATCACAATACAAAAGCTGCTTTTAATTTCTCTCCTTAAAACATCTTTGCTTTTTCATTTCTTCTGTTTTGCTCCTTAATTATTATTTTGATTATGTGCTTATCAGGTTAAGCACCTTACCAGGATCTGCAGTAAGAATATGTTCATTGGTTCAGGGCTTCTCTTAAAATAATTGAAAGTGTATGCTTATTTGTTTTTCTTAGCAACTCAGCCTATGAATCAAACTGCTTCTAATGTAGAAACATGTACATATAAATATATCTATATGTTTAGATAGAGTTATTGTCAAAATATATTAAATCCTTTTAGAAAATGCCGGAATTTAGTTCTTTTAGAATTCAGTGTCCTTGTATTGAATATTTCCTTTAATGTCTATTACAGGATTACAGAAGAAAGTTTCACTGATTAAGTTGCTTTCAGTATTTTTCTTTCTTGATAACTCATATTTAAGTTGTCATATTTAGGGCTGTTATTACAAACTACATACCCTTGCTGGATTGTTTATACAATTGTATTACGGTTAAATATTTGGACTTATGGCTCAATTTCTATTATTCTAGGGTAAAAGTATAGGATAGTCAGACCGGAAATCAGGCAGACTTCTACGTCTTTTTTGTGAGGGCACGGTTAATTACTTCTTCCTTTTTGTAAGGCAATGAGCCTGATTAGATATGAAGTTCCAGGCAAAAGTGTTTTCCAATAAAGCTTCTTTTATTCTGTACTACAATTATATCAAGTAATAACCAGATGTTACCCCCACTGGTTTCTCAGCCTTCTGCAGTTGAGATTTCTTTCAAGTTTCAGCTGGTGACAGATCCTCCTGTTGTAGCTTAAAAAAAATCAAAGAGCTTTCTCATTGTCTAGCTCTTTGCTTTTGTTTTGACCACAGCTTCCCTATGGCTGGGGCCACCCTTTATGCTTTAAAAAAAATAGAGATGATTGTCCTTTATAATATCTAATTTCAATTTTCTCTCTCTGAAAGGCAAGGTTTATCTTCTAACAGAAACATACAGAAGAGTAAGTATGAATAATTGACCAGGACAAGAGCAATGTTTCAGAATATTGCAGAACTTTCATGCTTTTATTCTTTTCCCCTTTTGTAATTTGGATGCATTATGTTATCTTTTGCAATGAAATGGCCAAGGCATTGTGGTCCTGTGGATTGGATGGGATTTGACAGTTTATCAAGTCCATCCCTTCCTAGGTGCAAAAAGCTTTGTCACGTGTCTAACAATCAAAAGTCTGGCTCTGTAGGACTTTTCAGGGTTCTTTTGGTAGAGTAGTTGGTATGACAGTTACCAAATGCTTGTCAATCATATGAAGCAAATCAGAATATTGGAGAGAATAGACACCAAATGAGAACCTCCTGACATTTTTTTGTGCCAGAACAAGGCTACACAAATTGAGTAAAGGCCTTTATTAAAACGATTTATAACAAAACAGGAAGTAGTTTCAGAGTGGCACCCAGGAGCCCATAACCTGGTATGTTGCCCCATTTAGAAATCATATTAGGACTGAAATGTGGGTATAATTATTATTGCTATTTTAAGAAAATTGCTCGTAGACATCCTTACAGAGGAACAAGAATTTTCTTTTGTGGCAATACAGAGCCTGAGAAAATGCAGTATGGTTTTATATCTATATAAACATATGTCATATATATAAACTCTATTGCTATTGCTTATCACTGATTATGCAGTTGGCTGTGGAAAGCTATGAGTCACTGAAATGAGCATTTTAAACATATGCAATTGATCATTTTTACAACGGGAAGAAAAAAAACCATGCTATTTCTTGTTTGCTTTTAAAGATATTGTGGGTAACACGTGTTCCATATCATCTGAGATTATACACAGGAAGAAGGTAAACTTATTAATTAAAAAAGTCGTGGAAAAGGAACTTGCAGCCTGCATTATGTTAGTAATTGGTTGCTTTTTAAATATGAAAGAAAAAAGAGTAAATTATGTTCTCCTGAAAATCTGATCCTTGTTCTTATGGAAAACATGGCAAAACATAGAAACTCTGTTATGGCAAAACTTGTTAGGATAAGGACTCCTCACCTGGGGTTCAGGGAAGTGTTTGAAGATATATAAAAATGTATCTTAGTGAAAAAAAATTATGTTCTTTTTCTTAAAACTGCAAATAACCCTATAGTGCTTTAGTATTACATGATCGGTATTATTTTCATTATTCGTATTAGGAGTTACAGAAAAAGAGTCCTTTCATTTTGATTATGAATATTATTTTTTATATCAAGCCTAGTTAATGTAGATTATGTAGATAAGGAAAAATCTTGACATAGCTTAAATAATCCTCAGTTTTTTCTCATCACAGCATGATAGGACATCAAAATAAAGTGTTTCTTGTCTAATGTTCTTGCCAGTGGACATATGAAGCTAGTGAACTTGAAGAAGCAGGATGTTTGGGTCCATTCTGAAATTACTGTTAGATCACAAGAATAATTTTTACTAATTTTGTGAGACTAAGACTCAATCAACAGAGAAAATAACTTTACCAGTAGTTAGATTTGTCCCATCTGAAAGTTTTATATTCTGAAGTAAGAAAACCAATGCACATTAGGGATATCTTGGTGATAACATGTCCTAGAAATGATGCTTTCATTCTTTAGGTTCGAGTAGAGGAAGACAATGGAAGTGTGGCTTTTGTCAAAGGTTGACTTCCAACAGAGAGACATCTGTGTGCTACTCACATCATCTATTGGATGCCTATTGTACTTAGAAAAAAATCCACACTTATAATAACTTACGTGGGTATATGGTTAGATGTATATATTCTCTATTTCTGTAGTTTATGTTAGAGTTTTGGGGAAGAGGCTGGAGGCAGCCGCCCATACTAGTTGTCAAAAAGTGGAAACTCAGCTCAAGATGTTTTTCACCTGTGTGAAGAAAACTTTCTGATACAGTATAAGGAAATGTTTGCAAGATTTTGTGTAGATGTGTTATGTGCATTTTTGTGGGGACAAGACCTATACCTTTTATTAGATTTTCACAGAAGGCCATGGCTCCAAAAGTTCCAGGTTTTTCTAGTGTTTGAAGCTGGAAGTGTAAGGTAACAGCATCTTATTTCCTATACAAGGATTACTTGAAAACTCTAAAAGATTTGAATAGAATTAGAACCAGATCAAGACATTTTCTATGCAATAGGAAAGTCCTTAAGAAAAAGCTAAGTGGTTCATGTTATTAAGATAAAATCTAATGTTAATCTATAAATGACTTCTTTTTAGTATTAAAATAAATCCTTTTATCCTGAAAAGGCAGAATCAGTTAAAAAAAGTAATTGCTATTGAAGCCTTTCTGTCCCCTGAGCTAGCTCAAGTGTGAGTCAATAACAGCTACAGACAGTAGCTGAGGCCTGATGCAACCCAAGTTTATTTTACTCTACTCTACTTGCCCAGGGAAGGAAAATCTGATAATATTATTAGTAAAAACACTGTTAAAGGGGGGATTAAGATTAAGTTTGTAAACATAGCCAAGAGTACTTCCTTAGCATTTTTTTCTGTTTAATTTGAAAACCTGATAAATAGAAAAATATTCTGGACTGTTGGGAATACAATAAAATAAAATCTTGGTCAGGCACAGTGGCTCACGCCTGCAATCCCAGCACTTTGGGAGGCCGAGGCAGGCGGATCACAAGATCAAGAGATCTAGACCATCCTGGCCAACATAGTGAAACCCTGGCTCTACTAAAAATACAAAAATTAGCTGGGCCTGGTGGTGCGCACCTGTAGTCCAAGTTACTTGGGAGGCTGAGGCAGGAGAATCACTTGAACTCAGGAGATGGAGGTTGCAGTAAGCCAATATCGCACCACTGTACTCCAGCCTGGTGACAGAGCAAGTCTCCATCTCAAAATAAAATAAAATAAACTCTTGTTGCATCCGATCTGAGCTGCACCAGACTTTTACTGGAGACACAGTGTTCACAATATATAATTGAATCATAGTACCTTTTGCAATTTTATTTAGAGATTTTTAAGTGTTATGTCTTTTAGTTTTCAGCATTCCCCTACTGTTTTGGGAAACGTCATATTCTTATCTTGGAAGAGTAATCTCAAAATTGAAGCATCTTAGAGCCAACAAGAATTAAAAGGATGGGATGTCCTTGCATAGAGGTCCAATAGAGTCAGAAGACTTTGGGTTTTGGAGTCTGAGAGATGTGAGTTTAAATGCTGAGCTTGCTACTTGGTTTTTCAACTTTCTTTTATGAATTGACTAACTCTTGGTCCAGTGTCAGTATTTAGCAGGGGATGGAATTCATGTCCTGCTTTGGTTTAATCCTAAGTACCCAATTCTGGTGAGACTGATAAGAAGAGACAGGGGCTGTTATGGTCCTTATGCCTCTGAAATGTTGTAGACTTTCCTTATGGTTCTTGTGCTATTCTTTGTGAGTTGTATGACCCTGGTTAAGCTACTTAACCTCTGAATCTCAGTTTCCTAGTTGTAAATTGAGGCAAATATCTACCTTTATAAGTCATCAGAAGAACTACATATAATATGTTTAAACCCCTAGCACAGTGCTTGGCTTAAGTTGTGAACAATTTGGTTCTGACATTTGACATCTAGCTTCCTCTTGAACATCTTTAGGAACACAAAGGTCATTACTACATGAGAACACCTCTGCTGTTGTAGCTCAGTTCTCATTGATAATCAGTTATTGGTCCTGGGTTTGCATTCCCAGCAATAATAAGCTTAACCGCTCTTAGTATAATGAGTTTTCCAATGTTTGAGGACAGATATCATGTTTCCTCTTATAGATCTTATAGTCACAGTTTATCGAACTATTTATTGTAAGAGATTATCTCAAGGCCCTTTTCCCTTCTGGACATAATGTAGAATATCAATTTCTTTCAACAGCCTGGCATCTAAAACAGGGTGCAACATTCTGGAAGTGGTATGAGCAACATCAGGCCAGAATAGTCATTCTGTCATTGGCAAACTGGTCATTTCTAACCTTAGTTAGAAAGTTGTATACTTCAAATCTTGGGGGTCTCAGTTTTCTCATTTATAAAATGAGTTGCTCAGAGCCAGGTGCGGGGCTAGCACCTGAACTCCCAGCTTCTCAATAGGCTAAGGTGGGAGGATGAATTGAACCCAGGAGTTTGAGGCTGTAGTGAGCTGTGACTGTGTCACTGCACTCCAGCCTGGGTGACAGAGCAAAACTCTGTCTCTTACAAAAAGAGTTGTTTAGGCCGAGCACAGTGGCTCACGCCTGTAATCCCAGCATTATGGGAGGCTGAGGTGGGCAGATCACGAGGTTAGGAGATCGAGACCATCCTGGCTAACATGGTGAAACCCCATCTCTACTAAAAATACAAAAAATTAGCCGGGTGTGGTGGCAGGTGCCTGTAGTCCCAGCTACTCAGGAGGCTGAGGCAGGAGAATGGTGTGAACCCAGGAGGTAGAGCTTCCAGTGAGCAGAGATCGTGCCACTGCACTCCAGCCTTGGCGACAGAGCGAGACTCCGTCTCAAAAAAAAAAAGTTGTTTCAATCAAACAACACATGGGATTGCATCTTGCTTTGAAATATAAAACTCAGTGTTAACCATAATGTTGATGTTATATTTCTTAGATATTAGAGCTCATGTTTAATTTTACTAAATATTTCTTTTTAATTGAGTGTCTGCTTTGTGCTAAACCCAGTGAACTGTAAAGGACAGAAATATTCCTCCTTAATGTGCTTATACTATCTCAGCAATAAGATATGAAATAAAGAATATTACACAAAGAATATTACACAAAAAAGTGTCTTGTCCTTTAGTAATTTGGCTTGCACACAATGCATAGTTTATATCTTTAACAAAAGTTAAAGTTATTATCAACAATAGTCTATCCATTAACAGATTAAAAACTGATGTGGAAATGGAAATGTCTGATAAAACTGTATCTGAGGTTCTTATCTATAGAGAGCATGGAAGAAGCTGACCAGGGTACCTCTCCTTAGTGTTGTATTTTAGAGCTGAGTCCGCATTAAGAGTCACTGAGCACAGCCTTCCTGTTATTTCCTTGAGACTGAGAACTTTCTCTCCTTTCTGAAATAGTATCAACACCAGATCAAAGACACAGTAGTCCTCTGAGACCCGGTCGATTAAACACTCAGCGTTGTCTGGTAAACCACTCTCTGTTACTGTGGCTGAAGAACATGGAAAATTTTTCAGCAACCTCTTACATTGTGAACTTCAGGCCCTGCTCAGATGTGGTGTTTCTTCTTCCTCATGCCTAATATGGTTAGGGACATTCATAGGCGGAGATGGTTAAGGGGAACTTGTGTCTCAACAACAGATGAGAGACTGGTAAAAGTGATCTGAACACCAATGGAAAAAAATCAGTTGTCGTTATTATTATTTTTTTTTTCCCAAAAAGTGAAAGCCGTGTTTGCTTTGAGATGAAACATTTGAGAAGCTTCTCTTCTTTAGGTGATTCCATCCCTGCTCGGCCTCAGCAGTTCCTGCTTGGAAGTAAAGAGCCAAAGAGAAGGCAGGGAGCATGGAAGTGCCTTTTCCAAGGACACCCAGGCTGCTTGGCAGCTGCGCCTGCAGAGACTCTTATCCACCTGCTCTGCTGCCCCAGGCCTTGCCTAACTGGAGGGGCCAAAACTATCTGTCTGACTCAAGAGGGCATCAGGGCAGAGTCTTCACATCTTTTATGACAAAAACGTCCCTTAGCATGTCCGGAATATTTTTTCTCTAGGCTTGTTCCAACTGGAGCTCATTTTGCTCTGATTATTCTGGCCTATATGTTTCTGCA
>NW_012106686.1:363071-433396 GCF_000951045.1 Mandrillus leucophaeus | reverse complement strand
GGCAGATCACGAGGTTAGGAGATCGAGACCATCCTGGCTAACATGGTGAAACCCCATCTCTACTAAAAATACAAAAAATTAGCCGGGTGTGGTGGCAGGTGCCTGTAGTCCCAGCTACTCAGGAGGCTGAGGCAGGAGAATGGTGTGAACCCAGGAGGTAGAGCTTCCAGTGAGCAGAGATCGTGCCACTGCACTCCAGCCTTGGCGACAGAGCGAGACTCCGTCTCAAAAAAAAAAAGTTGTTTCAATCAAACAACACATGGGATTGCATCTTGCTTTGAAATATAAAACTCAGTGTTAACCATAATGTTGATGTTATATTTCTTAGATATTAGAGCTCATGTTTAATTTTACTAAATATTTCTTTTTAATTGAGTGTCTGCTTTGTGCTAAACCCAGTGAACTGTAAAGGACAGAAATATTCCTCCTTAATGTGCTTATACTATCTCAGCAATAAGATATGAAATAAAGAATATTACACAAAGAATATTACACAAAAAAGTGTCTTGTCCTTTAGTAATTTGGCTTGCACACAATGCATAGTTTATATCTTTAACAAAAGTTAAAGTTATTATCAACAATAGTCTATCCATTAACAGATTAAAAACTGATGTGGAAATGGAAATGTCTGATAAAACTGTATCTGAGGTTCTTATCTATAGAGAGCATGGAAGAAGCTGACCAGGGTACCTCTCCTTAGTGTTGTATTTTAGAGCTGAGTCCGCATTAAGAGTCACTGAGCACAGCCTTCCTGTTATTTCCTTGAGACTGAGAACTTTCTCTCCTTTCTGAAATAGTATCAACACCAGATCAAAGACACAGTAGTCCTCTGAGACCCGGTCGATTAAACACTCAGCGTTGTCTGGTAAACCACTCTCTGTTACTGTGGCTGAAGAACATGGAAAATTTTTCAGCAACCTCTTACATTGTGAACTTCAGGCCCTGCTCAGATGTGGTGTTTCTTCTTCCTCATGCCTAATATGGTTAGGGACATTCATAGGCGGAGATGGTTAAGGGGAACTTGTGTCTCAACAACAGATGAGAGACTGGTAAAAGTGATCTGAACACCAATGGAAAAAAATCAGTTGTCGTTATTATTATTTTTTTTTTCCCAAAAAGTGAAAGCCGTGTTTGCTTTGAGATGAAACATTTGAGAAGCTTCTCTTCTTTAGGTGATTCCATCCCTGCTCGGCCTTAGCAGTTCCTGCTTGGAAGTAAAGAGCCAAAGAGAAGGCAGGGAGCATGGAAGTGCCTTTTCCAAGGACACCCAGGCTGCTTGGCAGCTGCGCCTGCAGAGACTCTTATCCACCTGCTCTGCTGCCCCAGGCCTTGCCTAACTGGAGGGGCCAAAACTATCTGTCTGACTCAAGACGGCATCAGGGCAGAGTCTTCACATCTTTTATGACAAAAACGTCCCTTAGCATGTCCGGAATATTTTTTCTCTAGGCTTGTTCCAACTGGAGCTCATTTTGCTCTGATTATTCTGGCCTATATGTTTCTGCATCTGTCCATTCTCATAAGTGGGATGTGTGTGTGTGTGTGTGTGTGTGCGTGTGTGTGTGTGTGTGTGTGTGTCTTTTGTGTTTCTCTTTTAGCCATGGTGTAGCTGATTAAAAGCTACAGATAAACAGGCTTTTCACCACCAAGCTAGGGTAATCATAGATAACATGGGGTGACCTCAAAAGGTTTAATTCTGCCTTTTGTTTGAAAGGCGGAGAACTTGAAAGAGCAAGTGCGTCTCAGCATGAAGGGAGAGGATCCCAGTTCACACTAAATAGTTCCTTCTCTGCGGGCAGATTTGTGAGCCTCACAGTGTCTGCCGTTTATTGGGACAAGCCCTTTAAAATCCCTCGTCTCTCTTCTATCATGGTCTATTTAAGGCTGTTATCTTCCAAATGGCAGCCTCTCATGAGCAGTTCAACTTGCCCTACTGTGCCAGCAGATATTTTACGAGTCCATAATTAAGAAACTTGGTTTTATATGGGTCCTATAAGGTCTGTTTATCAATTCTGCTGATAAACACTTCTACCCTGGAGATATCCCAGTGACAGCAAGCATATGCATGTCATCGCATCCAGATAAATGTCTAAAGTCACTTGGTTATTAGCCTGATTTAATACCCAGCTTTACCCTTATTATCACGCCACAATTCGTGGCATGCCAATTATGTGCCAGGCTCAAACAACATTGAAATTGTATTCAAATGATGAACTCTTAAAGTGTATCATGAAGCCAAGTAAGTTGTTGAAGCCAATGTCCAAATAATTTCATTGAAAAACTTTTATGTAAGGAAAGTAGTTTAATTTTTGTAATGTTTGATCTGAGTGATACAGATTAGCTTCTGTGAAATAAATTCACTGGTTCATTGATCAATGGCTCAATTCACTTAGCACAGACAGGCCAGATATTGTCAAGGCCTTCAAGTGTTACGCTGGGACATGGGGGTCCTGTGATATGTAGTAAGCCCAGCTACGAAATCCAAGACTGGAAGTCCAGGTAAGGGGGAGGTATCTGGCAGACACGTCAGGTTGTGACAAAATGTCAAGTTGAAGGAGGGAAGTTCGGGTAGGGAGAAGTGCTCAGACTCATGCAGGCAGGATCCACAGTCAGGGAGGTTTGACTCTGCAGAGGAGCCGGGAGGGGTCAAGTTTGAATTGCGATCCGGGGCAGAGACAGCTTACTTCTTGTTCAGTTGGCAGGAGGTGGGTAGTCCTGTGTCTACACATGTGTCAGAGTCAGAAGAAAATCAGAGGCCTGTGTATGGACTTTGTCCCTAAACAGCAAGTGAGAGGGATATTGTACTAGTAGGATGACTTCCTATTTGGGACCCAGAGGGGAAAGACTTCAATGACGGTGGTCACCAAGTGTGCTCTCCACCTGCTGGACACCCTGGTACTTCTACGGGGGAAGGAATCTCTTCAGAGCTCTGCTCTCTGCTTGTAATCTTACTGCTCCCTTCTGCAGTTTGCTTTTTTTTTTTTTTTTTTTCTCGAGACAGAGTCCCACTCTGTTGCCCAGGCTGGAGTGCATTGGCATAATTTCTGCTCACTGCAACCTCCACCTCCTGGGTTCAAGTGATTCTCTTGCCTCAGCCTCCTGAGCAGCTGGGATTACAGGTGCCCACCAACATGCCCAGCTAATTTTTGTATTTTTAGTAGAGACGGGGTTTCATCATGTTGGCCAGCTGCTCTTGAACTCTTGACCTCAGGTGATGCGCCTACCTTGGCCTCCCAAAGTGCTGGGAATACGGGCATAAGCCACCACACCCAGCCCAGCTTGCTTTTTTTGATACCCACGTTCTGTCTTCTCTCTGCAATATCTGTTTCCCTATAAACAACCTCAGAATTCTCCTATCTTAAATAAAAATGCCTCTTGTGTCTTACTCCATTCAGGCTGCTATAACAAACTGCCTTAGATTAGGGTGGCTTATAGACAACAGAAATGTATGTCTCAGAATTCTGGAGGCAGAGAAGTCGACATGAAGGTGTGAAGGTGTGGGCAGATAGCACCTTCTTGCTGCAGTGTCCTCACATGGTGAAGGGGCCTACGAGCTCCTTTGACTCTCTTTGATAAGGACACTTAGTCCATTTATGAGCGCTCCAGCCTCATGATCTAATCATCTCCAAAGCCTTCACCTCTTGATACTGTCACATCAGGGATTAGGTTTCAACATACAAATTTTGAGGGAACACAAACATTCAGAAGTTAGCACCTTGATTATGCTTTTATATTAAGCTCTCTTGTATTTCTCTTGCTTTTGTTGTTTAGCACCAAACCTCCCCAAAGTTTGGTTTGTGTTCATTGTTTCCTTTGATTACTACTCAAACATTCAGTCCTGTGCAGTCCATCTTCCTGCACCCTCTTAGCTTCTGGAATTCTTCTCTTGTGGTCACCAACCCACCCATAATCACCAAATTTAGAGTCTTTCCTTATCCCAATTCTCCTTACCCTATCTGCTGCTTTTCTTCTCAGGCTGTGGGTAATGCCTTCCTAGTTTATGCTCCCTTTCCTGGCTGCTTCAGGGTTTCTGAATGACGTCCTTGCCTTTCGTCTCTGGCTGTATCTTTTCTCCCTTCCCTTGCCTTCGTTTACAGCCCTAACGTGGGTCATTTTAAGACACAACTGGATGGGTGCGGTGGCTCATGCCTGTAATCCCAGCACTTTGGGAGGCCGAGGAAGGCAGATCACTTGTGGTCAGGAGTTTGAGACCAACGTGGCCAACTTGGTGAAACCCTGTCTCTACTAAAAACACAAAAATTAGTCAGGCGTGGTGGCACATGCCTGTAGTCCCAGCTACTCAGAAGGCTGAAGTAGAATCACCTGAACCCGGGAGGTGGAGGTTGCAGTGAGACGAGATTGCACCACTGCACTCCAGCCTGGGTGACAGAGTAAGACTCCATCTCAAAACAAAAAACCAAAACCAAAAAAAAAAAAAAAAAAAACAACCAGAAAACACAAGACACAACCTTTGGCATTCTCTCTACTGTTGGTGAGCCCTTTTTCCTTCAATGCCATGATTCCCTCTTCACAGTCTATTTCTGGTCGTTACTTTCAGTTTTAGTTCTCAAAGCTTGTTTTCTATAAACCATATTTATGTAAATGTCTACCTGTAACTCAGAGTTAGTATACTTACAACTAAAATCTCTCTTTCTTTCCTCCCTTTCATCCCATGAACTAGTCTGTTTTCATGCTGCTAATAAAGACATACCCGAGACTGGGTAGTTTATCAAGGAAAGTGGTTGACTCACATTTCCACATGGCTAGGGAGGCCTTACAATCATGGCAGAAGGCAAAGGATATGCAAAGTCACGTCTTACATGGCAGCAGGCAAGAGAGCATGTGCAGGGAAACTCCTCTGTATAAAACCATCAGATCTCGTGAGACTTATTCATTATAATGAGAACAGTACAGGAAAGACCCACCACTGTGATTTAGTTACCTCCCACCAGGTCCCTCTCACAACATGTGGGAGTTATGGAAGCTACAATTCAAGACGAGATTTGGGTGGGGACACAGTCAAACCATATCACCCCAGTTTTCCTTTCTGATGTTTACTGTGTTCCTAGCATCAATACTTCCCTAGGTACCAAGACTCAAAGCCTTGAACTCAGCTTTTCTTTCTTTTCCTTACTTCCCATGTCTAATTATTCACCATAGTCTATCACTTGTTTCATAGCAGATCTCATATCCTTTGCTTTACTTTTCTTCTGCTATGAAATCATTAGCAGTTAATTGTTAGTAGTGTAGTAGTTTCCTAACTGATCTGTTTCTACGCTACACACCTGTGGTAGGCTGACTAATGATCCCCAAGGATAGCCAGGTCCTAATCCCTGGAACCTGTGAATGATACCATCTAAAGTAATAGGGACTATGAAGATGTGATGAGTTAAAGATCTTGCAAGAGGGAGATGGTTCTGGATTATCTTCATAGGCTCTAAACGTAAACACAGGATACTTACAAGAGGGAGGGAGAGGGAGATTTAACCACACACAAAAGAGAGAAGGCACTGTGATAGACTGAGAGAAAGAGGAAGGAAGATCAAGAGCGAGAGAGGAAGAAGAGAAAGAGAAGGAGAGAAGCGAGTGAGAGAGAGAGAGTTTTGAAGATGGAGGAAGGAGGCCATGAGCCCAGTAATACTACAAATGCTGCTCTGGAAAAGGGAAGGAAACCATTCTCCCTTAGAACCTCTGGAGGGAGCCTGGCCTTGCTGACATGTCAGTTTTAGCCCAGTGTAATGGATTTGGGATTTCCAATCTCTAAAACTTTCAGAGAATTAATGTTTTTTAAAGCTATTCAGTTTGTGAGAATTCATTGCAGTGGCCCTAGCAAACTAATATAAGCCCTCTGATTCATCCTACACATTTTGGCCAGATCAATGCTCCTAAAACATAGCTTTCTGAACACTCAATTTGTTACTCGGTTTACCACTTCAATTATGCTAAATTAACATTATTGAATATCTCCCAAGTAACAAGTTCTGTGCTAATTCTGCAGATACAGGCATGAAGAGGACAGTTTCTGCCTGCTCCTTGCTTGTATTCTTTCAGAGAAGCTACACAAACCAGCAACATTTTGAATAAAAATCAGGGACATTTTACAAGCATGCCTGGGTCCCTTTGAGAGCACAAAAGAGGGACAACTCCCTTGGGATTCTGGAATACAAGACCCATGGTTTAGATTGTATGGCTGGTCATGCAAAACTGGAAACAAAGCATCTATGCTCCTCTTTAGAAGGAAACATAAGATCAGAAATATGGTTTTGCCCTTTAAAAATGGAAATTAGCTTTGAATCAGTAAAGTGTGTGCCAACTAGACTGAGAACTTCTGTCAAGTTTTGACATGCAGGGGGAAAAGATAAGCATCGTCCTTGTGTATAAACTTTTTAGTTTACGTTGTTGTTACACACATTAATATGCTTTACAAGATTTCCTAGTTACAAATGCTTGTGAAACATCGTTTGAACAAATAACGTAAGTCATAAAACAATGGTTACTATGAAATTAATGATTCAAAAATTGCATCAGTTGATGTAAACAGTAATTTTACTGTTTCTTAAAGAAGCATTGTATTCCAACAGTATAAAAATTTCAATTTGTGATTTTCTTATGACAAGAGCCATTCTCTTTATTTCCCCACTGCAGAATATATTTGAAAATAAAATGATTCTTGACTCTGTTGTTTTTTCTTTTTCTGGAACTCAAACATAACTGAATGCTTTTGTTTATGCTTGCTTCTCTTCCATAGGAAGTAGTGAGACCATAAAAGCTTTGTACGTCATGCTACAGGGTTTAAAACTCATGCTGTTGGTGGAAGCCTGTGGAAGAGAACTTTCTTTAAACTGTATTTTCAATTGGGGTAAAATACACGTAACACGAAATTTACCTTCTTAACCATTTTTCAGGTGTATAATTCAGTAGTATGATGTAAATTTACATTGCTGTGCAGCCAATCTCTCTTTAAAATTTATTTTTAATTTTTGTTTTACTTTAAGTTCTGGAATACATGTGCAGAACGTGCAGGTTCGTTACATAGGTATACATGTGCCATGGTGGTTTGCTGCACCTATTGACCTGTCATCTAGGTTCCCTTCCCTTACCCCCAACCCCCAACAGGTGTTGTTCCTCTCCCTGTGTTCATGTGTTCTCATTGTTCAACTCCCACTTATGAGTGAGACATGCGCTGTTTGCTTTTCTGTTCCTGTGTTAGTTTGCTGAGGATGATGGCTTCCAGCTTCATCCATGTCCCTGCAAAGGGCATGGTCTCATTCCTTTTTTATGGCTGCATAGTATGCCATGGTGTATACATACTACATTTTCTTTATGCTGTCTATCATTGATGGGCATTTGGGTTGGTTCCATGTCTTTGCTATTATAAATAGTGCAGCCAATCTCTTAAACTCTTTTCTTCTTGCAAAACTGAAACTTTACCCATAAGACAACTTCTGATTCCTCTCTTCCCTCAGCACCTGGCAATCATTATTCTACTTTCTTGTCTCTATGATTTTGACTATTCTAGATATGTCACATGAGTGGAATCAGACAGTATATATATATATATATATATTTTTTTTTTTTTGTGACTGAGTTATTTCACTTAGCATAATGTCATCAAGGTTCATTCATGTGGTAGCGTTTGTCAGAATTTCCTTCCTTTTTAAGGCTGAATAATATGCCATTGCAAGTATATATATTTTGTTTATCTGTTTGTCTATGGATGGGCACTTGGGATGCGTCCACATTTTGCTACTGTGAATGTGCGACTATGAACACTGGTTTGCGAATATCTCTTCCAGACCCTGCTTTCAGTTCTTTTGATTACAGAGATAGCTTCTCGACTTACGATGAGGCTGTGTCCAGATGAAACCCATTGTAAATGGAAAGTGTGTTTTGATATTTTCAATTTAAGATGAGTCTATTGGGATGTAACCCCATCGTAAGTCAAGGAACATACTAAATGTGCATCACTTTCAAACTGTTGTAAAATCAAAAAATCATTAAATTGAACCATCTGAAATCTGGGACCATCTGTATTCCCAGAAGTGGAATTGCTAGATCGCATGGTAGTTCTATTTTTAAACTTTTGAGGAAATGCCGTAATGTTTTTCATACTGGCCACGCCATTCTAAATGTCCTCCAACATTGCACGAGGGTTCCGTTTTTCTACATCCTCCTCAACACTTCTTTTCTGTTTGTTTTTGTTTTTTGATAGTAGCTGTCCTAATGGTTGTGAGGTGGTATCTCATTGTGGTTTGAATTTGTATTTCCCTAATGATTAGTGATGTTGAACATCTTTTCATTTGCTTATTGGCCATTTGTGTATCTTCTTTGGAGACCCATAAAAGAGAATTAAAACAAGAACATGCTGCAGTCAAATTTAGGTTTTGGAAAGGTCACAATGACATCTAAGTTGAAGGTGAATTATAGAGGGAGTGACCAACTATAGGGCAACCAGTTGGGAGGTGATTGTAGTTTCTGTGTTGATGCTTTGTTACTTTCTAAGAAAAGCCCTCATGCTGGCATTTAATTCTGTCCACATACTGGTCTCGTCGTTCTTTCCAAATTCCCCTCTGTTATGTCTTTTCATGAATTCTATGTTCTTTTCAAGGTGGGTCGTATGTCTTATTAGCATTCTTACCTCAAAACTTTGAGACTTTTTTTTTGTTATAGAAAATGTACTTATGTCTGGTTTTCTTACCTGGGTATAACTGTATAGTTTTCCTTTAGGACACATCTTTGTTTCTCTCCTCCATAAATACTCTGATTTCCCCAGTTTGGTGGATTATTTCTCTCTCGCTCCATCTCTCTGTCTCTCTCTCTTTCACAGATGGCTGTGGTATTCATGAGCATTTACACATCACTATGATTAGTTATATGTGTGGATGGAATTATAAAGTCCTTGAGAGCATAAATGTTTTCTTGTATCTCTATATATCTACGTCATTATATCCAGAACTTATTTTTGTGTGTGTATATGTGTGTGTGCAGGGTAATGATTAGTAAATGTTTGTTACTGATAATAAGAATGAGTTTGGAAATACTCTGAATTATGTTGCATTTATACAACTGAAATTACCAGCATAATTTGGCTTTTTATGCACATAAAATTATGGTTCATTAACTTAGTCTCAAAATACAATTACTTTCTCTCAAAATATTCAGATTTTGTAAGCAGTAAAATGCCAAAAAATGTTTTAGGAAGGAAAACAAACATTTTTGAACATCTTCTATGGACCAAACGCTATACAAGGCTCTTTATACATGCTACTTAAACCTCACAGTAATCCTTTGTAGTAGAGATCCATTTTTAAAAAGAGGTTTAGAGAAGTTTGGGGAGATTACAATACGAAAGGAAAAGTCAGAGAAACTGAGTAGGTAGCTGTTGTACTGGTCCTGGACAGAATGTTCAAGTGATAAATTAGTCCAGTTTGGCAAGAATGGGGAAGTAGAGAATGGATTCTAGTAACGTTTAGAAGGTAAAATAAACATTTTTGTGTCTAGTTGGAGGAAAGAGGAGACAGGAATCTCAAGTTTCTGGCTTGAGGCACTCAGTGTAATCTGGCGCCATTCTCCAATGTAAGAAAGAAAGCAGAACCACAGAGGAACAGAGGAATGAAAATGTATGAAGAAAAACAAGTCAAAAATTTAGGAGACAAGTCTGCTTGAAGAGACAGTCTTGGAGCCATTCAACACATATGTATTGTCAATACCATTGCAAACAGTGGGGTCTGGGAACAGCTAGCAATAAGACAGTGCATTGTCTGCATAGACTAAAATGAAATAAGAGGTGCTGTTTTTATTATCAAGTGTCACAATGCTTGTGATAAAATGTTCCTCCCTGAAAAAAAGTCTGTTATTCTAAATTCTAAAGAATTGCTGCAGTTTTTACTGAATTTTAACAATACATTTGCAAGCTTCAGATTAGCACATTTTTATTCTTTATTTCTTCACAAACATCTTCTTTATTAATTTGGAGAACTCCTGTTATATATTCAGCCCCTGACATGTGTGAAGTCAACTGCATGATTTGTTTCAAGAGTAAGTTTATAATTGTTTGAACTCGCTTTGAGAACAGTTCCTATCTCCATCCCCTGTGATACTACATGTTTCTGCATTTAAACAGTAGATTAGGAATAAACAATGTTAGCACAGCGAATTGCAAAGAAGAAGAAACAGAACTTGGGTTACACCAGTTCTGTCATACCATCTGACAACCTGGAGTTTTTAATTTGTGTTTGAATTTAAAACAGTAACACAGAGCATGAAACTGGTAAGTCGTATTTTTAGTTCATATATGAAATATTTTGCTGAACATGAATCATGTTTTAAAATTTAAATGTGTTCTTAATTGTACATTGCATAAGCATTGAAAAGCAAATCAAGAAAATAATGACAACTACTGATGATTTCATGATGATTGCTAGGAACAGTTTTGTTGTGTAGAGGGAGGGGGTGGTAAATAATGATCTGCCCTGAATGTCAAATATGCCAGGTGAGCCACTACATATTACACACCTCCAGTGTCTCAAGAGCTGTTCCAGGTCCTGCAAACTTAGCAGTAAAAAGCATGAGGGTTTAAAGGTTGGTATGGAGAAGATGGCCTAGAGAAAGAATGTAGAAGGGAAGTGAAGATGACCCACTCCAGAGCTGTGGCAAACACAAGCTTCTAAGAGGTAGACTTTAGAAGAAGAAGACCCCCAAAGACAAGCAAGAAGCAGATAGAGTGGTGGGAGGAGAGATAAAAGAGAGTAGAGTCAGGGACATTAGGGGAGAAGTTACGGGAAAGATGGTTGGTCAACAGCATTCAAGTGACTAAGAAGGCAAAAAAGAAAATGGTTGGAAAGTACCCTTTGGGTTGACCATTAGAAAGTAGGGGTGAGTTTCTTTAAAAAGTGTTTACTCTGAATGGGAGAAGTAAGGACAGTTCAAGGCAAGAGAGCACGATTGAATAGAAGGGGCGTTAAATTATCTTTTCTGATTCTAAAATACATGCAAGTTCATTGTTGAAAATGTGGCTAAAGTTAAAAATTGAAGGAACTATGAACTCATGTCCCTTGGCTTAATTAGCCTTTGACTATGAAACAGTCATGTCTTCATCATAAATCCTTAAGCCTCTCATGTGTGCTAACAAAGCCTCAGGCCCACTTCAGAGTGCCCTAATTTGGTCCAGACTATGCTGTTTTACTTCTCTCTTACTTCTCCTGTCTCAGCTGCCCATACCTATTGGCGACAGGCTACCTGGAAGGCCGTCACTGCCCGTACTTATGAGAACATTGACGTCTGTGCTGTGCAAACCATCCAGAAACCTCAGGGCTCCATCCAGAGGCAGGCCCTGCTCCAACATGCAGCCATGTATATGTGGCCAGCTGGGCCTCCAGGGAGCTCAGCCTAGTCCAGAATTGCTTTCAGTCTTGGTGAAAACCTCTGTTACTCTTTGGCCACCCCCTCTTCCTCTAACCAAGAGTGCAACACAACCTGAAGAACTAATAAATATCCCTTTTGTTTTTCTCCCTTCCCCCAAGTTTCAACCATTTTCTCTCAAAAGCAATATCCTCTCCCCAAAATGCTACCTCTCCTCTCTTTTCCATTTAGCCTTTTGCAGATTTTCAATCTTGGATTTTCCAAACTTCACCACTTGAGCAGTCTTCTCTTTACCCATGCATAATTTAGAAGACTTGCTATAGCTTTTCTTTTTCTTCTTTTTTCCCCAAATAATGTGCCTGTCCTTAAAGGTGAATTCAAATGTGAATTCAAATTCAAATTTCCATCCCTTGTTAAACAGAAAGTACTTGAAACTGAAATTACATTTTTTTTCTGACTTCTATTTTTCCATTTCATCTTAGGATACATTTTTATTCATGACTAAAACACAAAGTACTCTACCATGTGTAGAAGGTGTTCTCCAGCAATTTCTGCAAAATGGAGAAAAAAATAATAGAAGAAAATATAAGTTGATTTTTAATCTTACCAACAGATCTTATAGATTCCCTCTTTGTAAGTTCTAGCACATATTTGATGCTAAATACGTTGGCCGAACATAAAAATATATACAGAAATTGGGATCCTACTGTAAATGTATGTTTTATCCCATTTTCCATAAAATTAGTAAAATTTTTCTTGACCTTAACTACTATTTAATTTTTCTTTCATCATTCTATTATATGATTTTGATTATGTAGCATGAATTATTTAATCACTTCCCCACTGCTTACCATTTGGGCATTTTTGTACTGTAATAGATTCCCTAATATAAATATTTGCACGTCTACTAATTTTCTTTGGATTCTGTATTAGGGTTCTCTAAAGGGACAGAACTGATAGAATGTATGTATATATGAAGGGGAGTTTATTAGGAGAATTAATTCACAGGGTCGCAAGGCGAAGTTCCACAATAGGTCATCTGCAAGCTGAGGAGCCAGGAAGTCAGTCCGAGTCCCAAAACCTCAAAAGTAGGGAAGCTGACAGTGCAGCCTTCAGTCTGTGACTGAAGCCCTGAGAGCCCCTGGCAAACCACTGGTGTAAGTCCAAGAGTCCAAAAACTGAAGAATTTGGAGTCTGATGTTCAAGGGCAGGAAGCATGCAGCATGGGAGAAAGATGGAGACCAGAAGATGCAGCAAGTCAAGTCCTTCCACATTCTTCTGCCTGCTTTATTCTAGCCATGCTGGCAGCTGATTAGATGGTGCCTACCCAGACTGAGGTTGGGTCTGGCCCTCCCAGGTCACTGACTCAAATGTTAATCTCCTTTGGCAACATCCTCACAGACACACCCAGGAATAATACTTTGCATCTTGTTGGGCACGGTGGCTCATGCCTGTAATCCCAGCACTTTAGAAGGCCAAGGTAGGCAGATCACCTGAGGTCGGGAGTTCGAGACCAGCCTTACCAACATGGAGAAACCCAGGCCTCTACTAAAAATACAAAATTAGCCAAGTGTGGTGGCGTACGCCCATAATCCCAGCTACTTGGAAGGCTGGGGCAGGAGAATCGCTTGAACCTGGGAGGCGGAGGTTGCGGTGAGCTGCAATCCTGCCATTGCACTCCAGCCTGAGCCTGGGAAACAAGAGTGAAATTCTGTCTCAAAAAAAAAAAAAAAAAAATACTTTGCATCCTTCAATCCAATCAAGTTGACACTCAATATTAACTATCACAGATACATTTCCAAAAGTGGAATTACTGGATTAGAAGCCTTAGTACAGTGCTTGGTGCTAAGGAAATATTCAGCAACTATTTGAACATTTGAATGCATATTTGAATATCCAATAAATATTGTAATGATTTGAATGAAGGTTTTTTGATAGTTATTTCTGAATTGTCCTTCAGGATGATTATACATCTGAACATGTCCCTTCAACACTGCCACTTCCTCCCTCCAGGCTGAATTTCTCTGTATCATCTCTTGTGTTATCTTTTAGTCTTTGTTAATTTTATAATAAAAATGGTGTCCCCTTTTTTTTTTCTTTTTTGAGACAGGGTCTGGCTCTGTCACCTAGACTGGAGAGCAGTGGTGTGATCTCGGCTCACTTCAACCTCTATCTACCTCCTAGGCTCAAGTGGTCCTCCTGCCTCAGCCTCTTGAGTAGCTAGAGCTATAGGCATGCCACCATGCTCAGCTAATTTTTTTTTTTTTTTTCTTGAGACAGGGTCTCATTCTGTTGCCCAGGCTGGAGTGCAGTGGCGTGATCTCGGCTCACTGCAGCCTCTGCCTCCTGGGTTCAACTGATTCTCCTGCCTCAGCCTCCCAAGTAGCTGAGATTACAGGTGCGTGCCACCATGCCCGACTAAGTTTCATGTTTTTAGTAGTGACAGGGTTTCATCATATTGGCCAGACTGGTCTCAAACTCCTGGCCTCGAGTGATCTGCCACCTCTGTTAGTCTTTGTTAATTTTATAGTAAAAATGGTGCCCTTTGTTTTTGTTTGTTTGTTGAGATAGGGTCTGGCTCTGTCACCTAGGCTGGAGTGCAGTGGTGTGATCTTGACTCACTGCAACCTCTGTTCACCTCCTGGACTCAAGTGATCCTCCTGTCTCAGCCTCCCGAGTAGCTAGAACTACAGGCATGCCACCATGCCCAGCAATTTTTTTTTTTTTTTGAGACAGGATCTTGTTCTGTTGCCCAGGCCGGAGTGCAGTGGCACAATCTCAGCTCACTGCAGCCTCTGCCTCCTGGGTTCAAGCGATCCTCCTGCCTCAGCCTCCGGAGTAGCTGGGATTACAGGTGTGCATCACCACGCCTAAGTTTCGTGTTTTTAGTAGTGACGGGGTTTCATCATATTGCCCAGGCTGGTCTCGAACTCCTGGCCTCAAGTGATCTGCCATCTTGGCCTCCCAAAGTGCTGGGATTACAAGCATGAGCCATCGCACCCAGCCATTGTTTTTAACGTTTGTATATCTGTAAATTATAATGAGGCTACCTATATTTCTGTCTCCACATTTGGCCTAATCCTTTTATGAACTGTCTACTCCTGTGTAGAGATTTGCCAAGTGTGTTTACAGATTGGTGAGAAGGGATCACAGCACGTCTTTACTCCAAGTTCCTGGTCTCTTTGTGTTTGTCGTGGGTTGAATTGTGTCCCCCTCCCCCCAAAAAGATATATTGAAGTGCTAGCCCCTGGTGCCTGTAAATACGACCCTATTTGGAATAAGGCCTCTGCAGATATAGTCAAGTTAAGATGAAGTCATACTGTATGACTGACTGAAATATGACTGCTGTCATTTTAAGAAGAGAGAAACATGGACACAGAGATGCACAGACACACAGAGGGGAAAATGCCACATGGTGATGGAGGTAGAGGTTGGAGTGATGTGTCTACAAGCCAAGGGACACCAAGGATCACCAGCAATTACCAGAAGCTAGAAGAGAGACATGGAACAGCCCCTCCCTCAGAGTCCCCAGAAGGAACCAACCTTGACAGCACTTTGACTTTTTGAGTTTTTGGCCCCCAGAACTGTGAGATCATACATTTCTTTTGTTGAAGTCACCAGGCATGTAGTGCTTGTTATGGCAGCCCTAGGAAACTCCTTACTTGGCTAAGAATTTAGAGCTTACCATAATCTAGGTGGCTGCAGGGAGATGAGGCCTATTAAGCATTCTTTGTCTTGTTTCTCTTGACATTTATTCTCTGAGGGGCCTGTTACTGTTGGTGACACTGTCTGAGCACATTGTGGCCTAAATCCTTACCTAGGGGTGGGGTAGGAATGCAGTCATTGCCCAAGTGTTCCTGAGCAATAACTCTCCCTTCACTTCCCCAGTTCTCTGGAAAGCCTGTCTCTCTAGGATGCCCTTTGCCCATTTTTTCCAACTAAGATTTTTGACTATTTCATATTGACTTGTAGTAAGTCTCTATATATTAAGGAAATTAACTTTTCATTTGAATTCCTTGTTGTAAATATTTTTGTTGTTTGCTTTTTCCCTTTTTGTTTATTATGTTTGAGGAAGTATACAAGTTTTTTGATATTTGTCTGTTTAAATCTGTATCTATGTATCTTCTATCTATCTGCCTATCTATCTATCTATCTATCTATCTATCTATCTATCTATCTATCTATCTATCATCTATCTATCTACCTACCTATCTGTCTGTCTATCTGTCTATCTACCTACCTACCTACTGCTATCATTTCTATGTCTTTAACATTTTAATTGTTTTATGCCAGGAAAGTCTTCCCTGTGTTCAGAGAGGGAAAATGTCCATTTAAAAGATCAAATTTTTATCTTTTAAAAAATTGATACATAATGTTTGTACAAATTTATGGGGTGCCTGTGATATTTTGTTACATGCATAGGATGTCTAATGATCAAGGCAGAGTATTTAGGATAACCATCATCACCTAAAGCATTTATTATTTTTATGTATCGGGGACATTTCAAGACCTCTCTTCTAGCTATTTTGAAATACATAATACATTGTTGTTAACTATCATTAATCTACTCAACTATTGAACATTAGACCTTATTTCTTCTATATAACTGTATGTTTGGACCCATTAATCAAAACTCTCTTCATTCCCCCTCTCAACCCTTCCAAGCTTCTAAGAACACTCTACTTTCTACCTCCTTGATACTAACTTTGTAACCTCCCACATATAAGTGAGAACTTACAATATTTGTCTTTCTGTGCCTGGCCTATTTCACTTAATACTATTGACCTCCAGTTTCATCCTTGTTGCTGCAAATGAAAGGGTATTGTTTTTTATGGCTGAGTAGTATTCCATTGTGTATATATACTACATTTTCTTTATCCATTCATCCATTGATGGACTCTTGGGTTGATTTAATATTTTTGCTATTGTGAATAGTGCTGCAATAAATGTGGGGATGCAATTATCCTTTTGATATACTGATTTTTTAAAAACAAATATCCAGTAGAGGAATTGCTGGATTGTATAGTACTTCTACTTTCAGTTTTTTGATAAATCTCCATATTGTTTTTCAAAATGACTGTACCAATTTACATTCCCACCAACGGAGCTCCCTTTCTTTGCATCCTCACCAGCATCTGCTATTTTTTGTCTTTTTGATAATAGCCGTGCTAACTGGGGTAAGATGATATCTCATTGTGGTTTTGATTTGCATTTCCCTGATAATTAATGATGTTGAATATTTTTTACATACCTGTTGGCTATTCAGAAACTTTGCCCACTTTTTAATGGGGTTATTTGTTTTTTGTCTGTTACTTGAGTTCCTTGTATATTCTGAATATTAGTCCCTTATCTGATGAATTCTTTGCAAATATTCTCTCCCATTGAACAGGATGTCTCTTCACTCTGTTGATTTTTTCCTTTGCTTTTCAGAAGTAAGCTTTTTAGTTTACTATAGTTCCATTTGTCTGTTTATGTTTTTGTCACCTGTGCTTTTGCAGTCTTAGCCATAAAATATTTGCTTAGGCCAATGTCCTGAAGTGTTTCTTCTGTGTTTATTCAGGTACTTTTATAGTTTTGGGTCTAAACTTGAAGTATTTAATCCATTTGGAGTTGATTTATGTTTAAGGTGAGAGATAGGGGTCTAGTTTCATTCTTCTGCATATGAATATTCCATTTTCCCAGCACCATTTATTGAAGAAGATGACCTTTCCCTAGTGTATGTTCTTGACTCCTTTGTTAAAAATGAGTTGGCCATAATACATGGATTTATTTCTGGCATCTCTATTCATTTGGGTTATGTGTGTATTTTTATACCAATACCATGCTGTTTTTGTTACGATAGTCTTGCAATATATTTGGAAGTCAGGTATTGTGATGCCCCTAGCTTTATTCATTTTTTTCTCAGGATTGCTTTGGCTATTCAGGCACTTTTTGGTTCCATAAAAAATTTAGGACTGTTTTTCTCTTTCTGTGAAGAGGAATGCTACATTGAATCTATAAATTGCTTTGGGGAGTATTGCTGTTTTAACAATATTAATTCTTTCAACCCATGAGCATGAAATATCTTTTCATTTTCTGATTGTCCTCTTCAATTTCTTTCATCACTAATTTATAATTATCTTTCTATAGACCTTTCACTTCTTTTGTTACATTGATTCCTAGGTATTTAATATTTTTTGTAGCTATTGCAAGTGGGACTGCTTTCTTGATTTTTAAAATATTGCTTACTATTGGTATATGTAAATAGTACTAATTTTTGTATATTGATTTGTATCCTGCAACTTTTTTGATGGAGCCTTTAGGTTTATTTTTTAGGTGTAAGATCACGTTATCTGCAACCAAGGCTAATTTGATATCTTCCTTTCCATTTTGGATGACCTTTATTTCTTTCTCTTGCTTAATTGCTCTGACTAGAAGCTCTAGTGCTATGTTGACTATGAGTGGTGAAGTCATGTGTCTTTCTCTTGCTTCAGTTCTTAGAGGAAAGGCTTTTGACTTTTCCCCATTCAGCATAATGTTTGTTGGGGTTTGTCATATATAGAGTTTATTCTTTTGAGATATGTTCCTTCTATATCTACTTTGTCAAGAATTTTCAACATGAAGGGAAGTTGAATTTTATCAAATGCTTTTCTGTGTCTATTGAGATGTTCATATGATTTTTTGTCCTTTGTTCTATTGATATGATGTATCACATCTATTGATTTTGTATATGTTGAATCATTCTTGCATCCCTGGTATAAATCCTATTTGATCATGGCATATTATCTTTTTGGTATGCTGTTGGATTTAGTTTGCTACGATTTTGTTGAAGATTTTTGCATCTATGTTCATCAGGGATACTGGGCTTAGTTTGCCTTTTTTTATTATGTCCTCGTCTGGTTTTGGTATCAGCCTGATGTTGGTCTCATAGTATGATTTAGGGAGAATTCTTCCTCTTGCAAATTTTTGGAATTTTCAGGAGTAGTATTAGTTCTTCTTTATACATTTGGTAGAGTTTGGCTTTGAATATACCCAGTCCTGGGCTTTTCTTTTTTTTGGGAAACTTCATTACTGATTCAGTCTCACTACTCATTACTGGTCTGTTCAAGTTTTTTTTTTTTTTTTCTGATTCTATTGTGGTAGGTTGTAGGTCTCTGGAAATGTATCCATTTCCTCTAGCTTTTTCAGTTTGATAGCATATGGTTGTATATAATAATTTCTGATGATACTTTCACTTCCAGATATAGGAACCCCTTAAACATTTCTTGTAGATCTGGTCTAGTGGTAATGAATACCCTTATTTTTTCCTTGTCTGGAAAAGACTGTATTTCTTTTTCATTTATAAAGGACAACTTTGCAGGTTGTAGTATTCTTGGTCAACATGTTTTTTTCTTCCAGTGCTTCAAATATATCCTATCCTCCCATTCTCTTGGCCTGCAATGCTTTTGCTAAGAAATTCACTGTAGTCTCATGAGATTTCTCGTATAGGTGACTAGATGCTTTTCTCTTTGTTTTTAGAATTATCTTCTTGTCTTTAACTTTTGAAAATCTGTCTATAATGTTCCCTGGAGAAACTTTATGGGTTGTATCTACTTGGGAATCTGCATTAGGCCATTCTTGCATTGCTATAAAGAAATACCTGAGACTGGGGAATATGTAAGAAAAGAGGTTTAATTGGCTCACTGCTCTGCAGGCTGTGCAGAAAGTATAGCTCCAGTATCTATTTCTGGGGAGGCCTCAGGGAGCTGCTTTACTCATGGTAAGAGGCAAAGCGGGAAAAGGCAACTCACATGGCTAAAACAGGAGAGGGGGAGGGTGGGGGGAGAGAGAGAGAGAGAGAGAAAAGAAAAGAAGAAGAAGAAGAAGAGGAAGAAGAGGAGGGAGACGAAGAAGGAGAGAGAAGAAGAAGAAAGGAGAGGAAAGGAGGAGAGGAGGAGAGAAGGAGAGAAGAGAGAAAGAGAGAAAGAGGAGAGATATAGACTTTTTAACAGCCAGGTCTCATGAGAACTCACTCTCATTGTGAGGAGAGCACCAAGGGGATGGTGCTAATCCATTTATGAAAAATCCACCTCCATGATTCAATCAACCCCCACCAGGCCCCACCTCTAATGCTGAGGTTTACAATTCAACATGAGATTTGGGCAGACACACATATTCAAACTATATCAGGAGTCTGGGCTTCCTGTATCTGGAAGTGTAAATCTTTTGCCAGACTTTAGAAGTTTAAAGCTATTATTTCAATAAATAGGTTTTTTTTTAATGCCTTTGCTCTTCTCTTCACCTTCTGAAATACCCCAAATTTGTATATTTGGCTGCTTTATGATGTCCCATATGCAATGTTGGCTTTCTTCTTTCTTTTTTTTTTTTTTCTGATTGGGTTACTTCAGACACCTGTATTAATGTTTCTTCTGCTTGATCTATTGTTTAAGCTGTTGAATGTATTTTTAATTTCATTCATTGAATTATTCAGTTCCAGGGTTTCTTTTACGTTCTTTTTTATGGTATCTATCTCTGATAAATTTCTCATTCATATCCTGAATTTTTTTCTAATACTTTTGTATTTTTTATCTGTGTTTTCAATATCTCACTGAGCTTCTTTAATATCACTATTTTGAATTATTTTCCAAGCATTTCATAATTTTTTTCCATTGAAATTTGTTGCTAAAAAAGTATTGTGTTCCTTTGGAGGTGTCATATTTTCTAGATCTTTAAATGTTTCTTCTGTCCTTACTTCAATATGTGCACATCTAGTGTAACAGTCATGTCTTCCAATTTTTTGAATTGGCTTTTGTAGGGGAAGATTTTTCTTAAAGCTGTATCTATGGTGTTGGTTGTGTAGGGCACATTAGGTGTGATTCTGGATGTGTACAGTAGTGTAGTCTCTAAATGATTTATTTGGCTGTAAATAGCATCAGTGGTGTCTGTCATAACCTCAGTGGCTTAGGCTGTGGTTATTAGTGGAGGCTGAGATGAAACTTTGCTGGGGTGAGGGATGCTAAATGAGCCAGTCCTTGGGTCCTAGTTGTGGCAGCAGTGGGTGGAGCATGCCTTTCTTTGCTCCTCTGGTCAATGAATGCAGGCATGTGGTAGGCTAATTCTTGGGCCTCCAGGCAGCTTGCTTGGGTGTGGTAGTGTCAATGGTTGACTGGGTGAGTGAGAGGCTGCCTGGACCCCTGGGTAGTATGTATAGGCAATGACAGTAGAAACAGCTAGACAATACTTGGCCTCCCTGGGCAGCACATACTGGTGTTAGCAGTGGCTGCAGTGGACTGGATGGACTGGCCTCCAAGCCTGCAGGTGTTGGGTGTGGGTGGGTGCTGATAGTGATAATGGCAGTAGGTTGGGTGGGCCTGTCCTCAGGCCCCAGGGAAGAGTGTAGATGCCAGTGGTGGTGAACCAGCAGGGTGATCTCCAGGTTGCCAGATGACATGCTTTGGCACCAGTGGCAGGTGTTCTGTGCCTGTTATTAAGTCTGCTGGTGGTGTGCCCATGGTAATCGGTGGGGTGGGGTCGGGGAATCCCCAGGCCTCTGGGCAGTGTGCTTGGCCACTGTGGGTGACAGTGCCAGACTGGGTAGGTCTGTCCTTAGGCCCCCCCAGTGATGTGCATGGGTGCAGGCTGTGGTGGGCTGGCTTGGGTGATCTCTAGGTCACCAGGAGGCATGCTTGGGAGATGATGGCAGTGGTGGCAATGAGCAGGGGTAACTTGTCCTTAGGGTGTGTGCAAATGCACTATGGTCTTGCTGCTGGTGAGGGTAGAGTTGCTCTCAGTGGCAGGCGGCTCTCAGCCTCTGAGGAGTGCACACATTTTTTTCTTTCGTCCTGGGGGAAGGCTTCCAGGTGTGTTGACTGCGTCTTCCCTGGACTGTAGGACACTGTATGAGCTAGAATGCTGGGCATCCTGCCTAACTGCTGGATCTGCTGGTGTTGCACCACTGCAGCCCTCTGGGTGGATGCGAGAGGATGTCAGTAGGGCTCCAGGGATATGGAGATGCAGGGGCTATCAGGATGCAGTCTGGTGGGGTCTGAGCTCTCATAATGGTGCTATGCTGTACTTGCTTGGATCTTGGGGGATGTATGGGACCCAGAGTGAGTTCCTTCTCTGGAGTAATGCCATCATTTGAACCCTGGGCTGTTCACTCTTCCAGTCTCAGGGATTGCAAGGGTCAAGGGGCTCTCCCATGGTTAGGATATCAAGAGCCACACACAGTATGTGGACTACTAGGGATCCCTCACTTAAGCTTTCCCCACATTGGAAAGCCTCTCAGAACTCCCAGCTAATCCTGAGCTGGCTGCCTTGCTTTTCGCTCCTTCCGTGCCTCAGGTGTTTTCTGTCAGTTTTCTGCTGAATTCCGGTGTTCTCTCTCAGATTCTCTATTTGAAGTGTGATTATCTACTCACTATTTTGGTTCTATTTTGTGGAGGAGGTGAGTGCCAGATGCCTCTAGTCAGTCATCTTGAAGCTAATCCTCTTCTATGTATATTTTCTTACAGTTTAAAATATATTTTAAACATTTTATTTCCTATAAGTATTTAGTCTGGTGGTGTTTTAAACTTTTTTTTTAGCTGAGTCCTTCCTTCAAACAAAACTTTACTTGGAAAGCTGAGTATGTGGAAGCGATATAAGCATAGTTACTTACGCAAAAGTAAAGGGAGAAGCCTAGGACCTGGTATTTCTCCTGCAGTGGCTCCAAGGTAATGCTATGGAATAAACAGAACTTGACTGCAGGGTATGAAATCACTGCCTAATATAAAAAACCACAATTCTAATCTAATTAATACTTACAGATAGAATATATGATGTGAAATAAGGATTGACTCTGTCTTTTCACTCCATGAGTGTTCAGCTAGTACAGTTTACTTCCTTCATGTGTTCCCTCATTTTTCTTTCCTTTCTTTTTCTTTTTTTTCTTTCTTTTTTTCTTTTTTTTTTTTTTTTTGAGACGGAGTATTGCTCTGTTGCCCAGGCTGGAGTACAATGGTGCAATCTCGGCTCACTGCAACTTCCGTCTCCTGGGTTCAAGTGATTCTCCTGCCTCAGCCTCCTGAGTAGCTGCAATTAGAGGCACCTGTCACCACGCCCGGCTAATTTTTGTATTTTTAGTAGAGATGGATTTTGCCATGTTGGCCAGGGTAATATTGAACTCCTGACCTCAAGTGATCTGTCCTCCTTGGCCTCCCAAAGTGCTGGGATTACAGGTGTGAGCCACTGTGCCTGGCCCCCTCATTTTTCCATTTGAGGGCATTGCATTAGAGTAATGCTCCCTGCCCCTAAACCTTATTCACTTCTCCAGGGGCTGAGGAGAGGTGTATGTATATGAAAGGTAGTCAAGAGAGAAGCTGAACATGCTGGCTTTATCCTCTCACTCAGTTCCTATCTACTGAAGATCTACATTCTGATCTATTATCTGCAAATGCCACAAGGAAGATGGTCATGCAGGAGTTCTCTGTATTTTTTCAGGTTTGTATGTAAGAAAGTTTAATTCTGGGGAGAATTTTGGGGATGCTCATTTGGACCACATATCAAAGCCACATTCTTGAATCTATTTTTATCAGTAACAAAAGTACTCAAACGATATTTTGATAGTCATCTCTCAGCTTCTTGGGTATTCTCATCTGGCTTGCTATTCAGATAGAGAGGAGAGAGCTATTATTATTAGCCCTTAAAGTTCCAACTCATTTTAAAGAATAATTCTTTCCTCATTAAGCTATAATATTACTTTTATTAAATAATAAATTCGCATGGCTTCAGGATATTCTCTCTATTCCATTTATCTGCCTTCTAATTTCTTGTTATGATATTCACTAAAAAATTAATAATTAAAACATTCTTTCTAATAAACCTTAGAATAATTATATCAAGTTCCAAGAAGTTATCTGGCATTTTAAGTTGAGTGATAGGCCTATCGATTCAGAAAACTAAAATGTCTCAATGTTCAGTCTTATCAATACAGAGAGATGTTACATCTTCATTTGTTTCAATAGCTTAGTTAAATTTTTAAACTTTTATTTATTAAAATATTCTACTTTAAGTGTTATTTTCTAAAAGCTTTTAAAAATAGGAATGAGCATGGAATTTAATAAAATTTTTGAGATAGTAATTTTCTTTGAACTTTATTTTGTAATGCATAATCTTAATAGATTTCTTAATATTGAATATCAAATAATCTTTATACATGTGGATGAACCCTTTTTAATTAAGGCATATAATTCTTTTAATATTGCTGAATTATTATTTTGGGTTCATGTTGATTTAGGATTTATGACATGGGTTAATGTTGATTTAGGATTCATGTTCTGTGAGAAAAGCGTATGCTTTTTGTATGTCTTATTCAAGTTTAATATGTCACAAAATTATTAAGTGACTTAATATTTTTGCTCTGGAGCAGTTCACATAGTAAGGGGATTATCTATGCTTTAAAAACATCAAGAGTATTGCCATGAAACCATTTGACCTTTTTGGGAGATAGTTCTCTGACAATTTTTCCCTGGTCCGGTTTATTTTAGTATTATTGCACAGTTGGAGAATTCTGAATTGATTTCCTATGGTAGATGTTTTAGTACATTTTGTTAATTTAAATATTTTCAAATTTAATATCATAAAATTGTTCAGAATATTATCTTTTTTTAGATATCTCTGCTATTTTGTTGTAGCCACTTTTCAATCATTTTTTATTTTATTGTTCTCTTAATTGTCTTATTTATTTTCTGCAGTGTTCATGATTAATGTTCATTAAATAGTTACTTTCTATTTGTTCTCATTTGAAGTAATGTAGACTCTTTCTAGAAAATGTGATATACTACATTTCATTGATTGTTCTAAAAAGATACATTGTGTAAATGATCTTTAGAATTTATATTGATACATGCATATAGCTGTCAAGAAAAATACATCATTGGCAAAAGGGAACAGGTTTGATTATTTTTATAACTTGCCTTTTGTATATAAAATAAATATTTTGAACTTAGAGTTAAATACTCTAAGTAATTTTTTAAACTCTGGATTAGCAAAAATATCTTAATTGCTTAAAAAATGTCTTATTGTTAAATATTTATTTTGTTTTTAAATCTCTACTATCATAAAAATACTACAACAAACATACTTGGAGCAAAATTCTTAATTATTTTCTTGAGAAAAATTCCTATTAGTGGGGTTGCTGGGTCAAAGGCTATGGAGCTTTAACAAACTATATATGTGTTTGTATATTATATAAATATAAATACATATACACTTGATATCATGCATCATTTAACGATGACAATACATTCTGTGAAATATGTTATTAGGCAATTTTGTCATTGTGTGAGTATTATAGAATTTACATACACAAACTTAGGTGATACAGACTACTATCTAGGCTATATGGTTTAACCCCTGTTCCTAGGCTACAAACCGTTACAGCATATTACTGTACTGAAT
Organism: Mandrillus leucophaeus; assembly: GCF_000951045.1. Lineage (NCBI taxonomy): Eukaryota > Metazoa > Chordata > Mammalia > Primates > Cercopithecidae > Mandrillus > Mandrillus leucophaeus. Next base: position 408,640 of record NW_012106686.1, on the reverse strand, counting down.
ACTGTAGGCAATTGTTAACATTATGGTTAAAGTATTTGTGTACCTAAACATATCTAGAGATAGAAAATGTATAGGAAAAATATGGTATAGAAGATTAAAAAATGGTACAACTGTAAAGGGCATTTACCATGAATGGAATTTGCAGGACTTGAAAGTTACTCTGGGTGAATGTGATGGCCTAGGACAGTACTGTACACTACTATGGGCTTTTAAATACCGTAAAGTATACTTAGGCTACATTAAATTTATAAAAAATATATTTTTTCTCTAATAATGAATTAATGTTAGCTTACTGTAACTTTTTTTACATTACAAATGTTTAAAAGTTTTTACACGTTTGAATATTGGTAAATAACACTTAGCTGAAAACACAAACATATTGTACAACTGTGCTAAATATTTTCTTTCCATACGTCCTATAAGCTTTGTTCTATTTTAAAATTTCTTATTTTTTTAACTTTATAAACTTTTTTCTTAAAAACTAAGACACAAACATACACATTAGTCTAGGCCTACACGGGGTCAGGATCATTAATATTCCCACCTTCCACCTCCACGTCTTGCTCTGCTACAGTGAGATCTTCAGGGGCAATTACATGCATGGAGCTGTCATCTCTTATGATAACAATGCTGACTTCTGGAATACTTCCTAAAGGACCTGCCTGAGGCTGTTTTACAGTTAACTATTTGTATAAGTAGAAGGAATACTGATAAAATAATGATAAAAGTATAGTATATTAAATTTGTAAACCAGTAACATCGTCGTTTATTATCAAGTATTATGCACTGTACACAGTTGTATATGTGATACTTTTATATGACTAGCAGTGCAGTAGGTTTGTTTGCACCAATGTCATTTTAATCACATGAGTATTGTACTTGTGCTATGACATCAATAGGTGACAGAATCTTTTCAGATCCATAATAATCTTATGGAATCACCACTGTATACACAGTCCCTCATTGAGTGAAACACCGTTTTGCAGTGCATGACTGTATACACATATACACATAAACATACATATGTATGTATATAGGTATATGTGATTTTGTTATACATACATATGTATAGCAAATATATGTATATATAATTTTTTTCTTCAAATTGTCTTCCATGATGTTTCCAGTGATTTGTACTCTTAATAACAATGTGTAGAAGTACTCAGTTACCTGAATAATTTTCAAACTGGATATTACTTAAAAACAAGTTTCTTTATTTCATATGAAAATATGAAATTTATCTTTTTATTACTGGGGAGTTTAGATAGTCCTGTATATATTCGGCATTAATTTTTATCTTTGATTTTATTGCTATCTTAGTAAATCAACATTTTATTTATAACATCTTTACATTTAAGCCCACCCATTATAAGTGACTTTTATTGTACAGAGGAATTGGTTTCCAGGATTGGCCTGAGCACAGTACTTGAAAAAATATGTTTAAAACAGGATAAGAATAATCAATACATTATAATAAGTGCATGTAACAGTCCAGAGTAAGATTTGTATACTTACTTATGGTTGATTTAAAACTCTTATAAATTTAATCACCACTATAATAATTTATAAGTTATAGATTTACTCATTCCATTGTTCTTAAACTTTACTGCTAAGTCTTTGAACTTCACTTGTAACAAACTGGATATTTGTGGCCTCTTCGAAATTTGTTTTCAGCTCTATTTTTCTATATTTGCCACTCAGATCCAGACTCTTCACTTATATTTGGTTATTCTGTTTTATATATTCTAATTCAATGGTTTATTAGTTTTCTTCTTGTGTTTTCTCATTTTTCTTCCTAGTGGTAAATTGAGAGTTCATGTTTTGGGATATTTGGTTATTTGGTTATTCTGTTTTACATATTCTAATTTAATGGTTTATTAGTTTTCTTCTTGTGTTTTCTCATTTTTCTTCTTAGTGGTAAATTGAGAGTTCATGTTTTGGGAAATTTTCTTTAATTGATATTTTAATCCAGCTAAACATGCCATTTTCTTAATATACATTAAGTACACATACAAATAAATATATATATATATGCACATACCCATACAAGGAGATACAAAGATTTGACTCTAATTTTATGCCTACAGGAAGATGTCAGTTGAGAAGTAAACTCAGAAACTCTGATGGGACAATTAATGGTTCAAAGCCTGTGAGAAGTTGGAATGGAATGTGTCTAGAGCACAAGAGGAAGTGTTTCTCTGTCTTTTTCTCTCCAGAGAGAGAGTTTGAGAATTGGCTCACATGATTGTGGAGGCTGGCAAGCTGAAAATTTATAGGGCAGGTTGGCAGGCTGGAAACCTAGGGAAAAGCTGGTGTTGCAACCAGAATCTGGATACCGTCTTCTGGCAGAATTCCTCTTCTTCAAAGGAGGTCATTCTCTGTTTTAAGACCTTCAGCTGAGTGGATAAGGCTCACCGATATTATGGAGGGTAATCTGCTTTACTGAAAGTCTACTGATTTAAATGATAATCTCATCTGAAAAATATCTTCATGGCAACATCCAGATGTGTTTGACCAAGTATCTGTGAACCATGACCTAGCCAACTTGGCATATAAAATTAATCATCACAAGAATCTAACTTTTTGTTCTTTGTAAACATTTTCTGGAATTAGGTGGGACGTAGGGTTGAACATTTGTCATAGAAACTGTAAGGGAATGTTTAAAAGGGGCAGAGAAAAAGATTTCTGATCTATGCTGAGGTCCCAACTGAGGCTGAAGATCCTAAATTATAGCAACACAGAGTTTTATAACTGTGTCTTCAGGAATACCAAGAAATATAGAGTAGCAAATACCAATGATTAAAAAGCTGTAGGTCTGGGGAAATTATGAATAGCTGTGGAGAAAGACAAATGGTGACAGAGTTAGCTGTGTTAGAAGTGAAGTTACAGTTATATTATGACAAAGCCTTGACCAGATGCTCACCAATCTCCTTTTCTCTTCTTAGACGCAAAGGAAATCTACAATTGTCAGCCATTCTCGGAATTAGCTAATGGTCGTATGACTAGGTTCTAGCCAATGAAACATAGGTCCAAGTGACATTATCCACTCTTGGCCTGGCTCTTAAAAATGTCTTCAGCAAAACTTTGACTTTCCATTTTCTTTTCTGCAAAGTACCAGAGGTTGTGTATTTAGAATGGAAGGCTTCTGGATTCTAGAATGACTGCCAGAGAGAACTGATCAACCTACATTTGACTTTGAGTCAGCAAGAAAAAGCCTTTTATTGTATCAGGCCACCAAGATCTTGCAATTGTTTAATATAGTAGCTATCATGAATTAACCTTCCTAGCATATATACCACAGGATCCAAAGATGAATGTGAAATCAATAAGGGACAAATAATTGAGAGGAAAGAATAAATCCAGGCATGTGAAGTTTAAATGAGGCAGAAGAATAGGCTTTGAGGGAATAGGAGGTCTGGAGCATAGGTGTTTAATGTCAGAAAGCAGTATATTGAAATGCCACAAGTTGGCATTAGAGTGATTTCAAGGTCTGGCCATAGAACTGAATATTGGAGGGAAAATGTAGTGAAGGTTATTAGCATCAAGAAGGCCCTTGAAAAATAAATCATCCAGATGGAACAGTGCAGGAGAATACTATTTCTAAACCAATCTTTTTATATTGCCTTAAATTCAATATGGAGGCATTTGCTTTTCGTGTGTGTGTGTGTGTGTTTCTGTACCCTAGTCCCAAAGATACCAGTTACAAATTATGTTGTTTCCATTGAAAGAGCCTTTCAGAAAAACAACAACAAAATTTAAGTGATAATGTTTGTATGGTGATGGAGTACCCTATTATTATTGTTAAGGATTTTAATATCAACTAAAACTTACATTACTGTTCTCAAATCTACAGATTGTACTGGTAGATAATTATTTATTTAATGCACATCCAACTTCTATATGATGTTTGATATGGTTTGACTGTGTTCCCAACCAAATCTCATCCTGAATTGTAGTTCCCATAATTCCCATATTTTGTAGGGACCTGGTGAGAGGTAATTAGATCATGGAGGTAGGTCTTCCCTGTGCTATTCTTGGGGTAGTGAATAAGTCTCATGAGATCTGATGGTTTTATAAAGGAGAGTTCCCCTGCACATGCCTTCTTTGCCTGCCGCCATGTAAGACGTCCCTTTGCTCTTCCTTCATGTTCCACCATGATTGTGAGGCTTCCCCAGCCATGTGGAACTGTGAGTCCACTAAACTTCTTTCCTTTACAAATTATTCAGTCTTGGGTATATCTTTATTAGCAGCATGTAAACAGACTAATACAAAGTTGAAACATGGATGGAATGTGGCTGCAAGAAAGATTCTTTTACTTCCACACAACCAATTCTTAGAAGGATTTTCTATGTAGGCCACTGCTATATCAGCTCATAATCTGAGTTAGGAAACTTAGTCTTATTATTACTAAATAATAATTACTAGAACTGCTGCTCACATTATTAATGAATACTTTTCTGATTATAGAAGTGAGACATGTTTATTGTAGAAAAAGTAGACTATACAGAGAAGTATAAAAAGGAAAATAATTCAAATTTTACAACATTAGCAAATGTTATTATTTTTGTATGTTTGCCAGCAGATAATTTTTCTGTACAGGAATATACTTTAAAAATATTTTTGGGATTGCATTACATTAATGTATTTGCTATAGCCCTTTTTTCTCAGTACCATATGGTGAACAATCGTGCCACTAAATTCTTCAAATACATAATTTATTAACAGCTGTATAATACTATAACATATGGCTATTACATAATTTATTTAGTGATTTCTTATCATTAGACATTTAGTGTTTTCTTTCCTTCTCACTACTGCAATTAATGCTGTGATATACATTTTGTACTTAGTCTATTACACTTCAGATTATTTTCATTAAGATAGTTTTCTATAAATGAAAACCATGGGAAAAAAGGCCTTTGAATTTTGTTAGTGAATTCTTGAGTTGATGTTTTAGAAATGCACGTATTCAGATAGAACATGGCGAACATGCCCATTCCCCCTATATAGATCTATAGGTTTAACAAAATTCCTGTTAAAACCTTAGCAAACTTTCCTGTTGAGATAGAGAAGATAATTCTAAAGTGTATATTGTACTTTCAGAAGGTTTCTGATAGATATTTCCAAATGGCATCACTATAGCAATTAAACTCTTACTAACAGGGACCAAGACCTTGCCTCACTTCATCTTTGTCACTCAGCCCTCAGTATTTCTCTTTAAAATATTTTTCAATTTGGCAGGTATAAACAATTAATTCTTTCTTTCTATTCTTTATTCTTTTCTTTTTTTTGTCCTAGAGTTTGCTCTTGTTGCCCAGGCTGGAATGCAATGGTACTATCTTGGCTCACTGCAACCTCTGCCTCCTCGGTTTAAGTGATTCTCCTGCTTCAGCCTGCTGAGTAGCTGAGATTACAGGTGCCCACCACCACGCTAGGCTAATTTTTTGTATTTTCAGTAGAGACAGGGTTTCACCACACTGACTAGGCTGGTCACGAACTCCTGACCTCAGGTTATCACTCGCCTTGGCCTCCCAAAGTGCTGGGATTACAGGCGTGAACCACCACGCCCAGCCACAATTCTTCCATATTAGTTGCAATTTGCATTTCTTTGGTTATGAAGTTGGGCTTTAAAAATTATTTCTTCTGTAGATTGTTCTATTTAGGTTTTTAGCACATTGGGATCAATGGTGTTTATTAGTATGAGTGTTTTTTCTATTAAGAATATTAATTTCTCTTTCTCATTTTTGTTGGTTATATCATGTGCCTTTGAATTTTGTGAACACATTTTTGAGTTGACTTTTTTTTTTTTTTTTTTTTGAGATGGAGTCTCGCTCAGTCGTCCAGGCTGGAGTGCAGTGGCGCGATCTCGGCTCACTGCAAGCTCTGCCTCCTGGGTTCACCCCATTCTCCTGCCTCAGCCTCTTGAGTAGCTGGGACTACAGGCGCCCGCCACCACCCCCGGCTAATTTTTTTGTATTTTTAGTAGAGACTGTGTTAGCCAGGATGGTGTCGATCTCCTGATCTTGTGATCCGCCCACCTCGGCCTCCCAAAGTACTGGGATTACAGGCGTGAACCACCGCGCCCGGCCGAGTTGATATTTTAAAGATGCATGCATTCAGATGGAAAATAGCAAAGATATCAATTCCCCCTATGTAGATCTATAGGATCACCATAACTCCTATCAAAATCACTGCAAGATTTCTTGTTGAGATATACAAAATAGTCCTAAAATGTGTATTTTAGGAAAAGACCATAGGATAGTTAAAATAATTTTGAAAGAGAAGGAAAAAGTAGAATAAATCACTCTTCTTAGTGTTAAGGCCTATTAGAAAGCTACAATCAAGACTGCGGTTTTGGTAGAGGGTAGAACATACACCAGTGGAACAAAATAGAGAAATAAAAAATAAACCCGCCTAGTTCAGTGGCTCATGCCTGTAATCCCAGCACTTTGGGAGGCCGAGGTTGGTGGATCACCTGAGGTCAGGAGTTTGAGACCAGCCTGGCCAACATGGTGAAACCCCGTCTCTACTAAAAATACAAAAATTAGCTGGGCCTGGTGGTGGGTACCTGTAATCCCAGCTACTCAGGAGGCTGAGGCAGGAGAATTGCTTGAATCTGGGAGACAGAGGTTGCAGTGAGCCGAGATTGCGCCATTGCACTCCAGCCTAGGCGACAGAGCAAGACTCTGTCTCAAAACAAACAAACCCACATGAATATAACCAATTAATTTTGGGTCAGGAAGCAAAGGTGATTCAGTGGGAGAGAGAAAGCATTTTCAAGAAGTGGTGTAGAGCGCTTGGACCTCCATCAACCAGAAAGAAAAAAGGACTTCAATTAAATCTCACATCTTATACAAAAAGCCTCATAAAATAAATCATGTAGATCATAATATGATAAAACTTTTAGAAACAAACATAGGAGACAATCTTTGCGACCTAGAACTAGGAAAAGAACTTTTAGACTTGACACCAAAAGCAGAGTCTATAAAAGGAAAAACTGATAAACTGAATCCCATCACATTGAAAATACTGGTTCTGTGAAAGGCCAACTGAAGAGGATGAAAAGATAAACTAAAGAGTGGGAGAACCACATATCTGATATAGAGCTAGTATCTAAAATGCATAATACCTATAGAAAGAACTCTGAAAACTCAATAGTAAAAACCAACAATTCAATCAGAAAATGGGCAAAAGATATGAACGTACATATAACCAAAGGGGAAATAGAGATGGTAAATAAGCACATGAAAAGATGTTCAACATCATGAGCCATCAGGGAAATACAAATTAAAGCCACAATAAGCTATCACTACATACTATCAGAATGGCTAAAATAAAAAATAATAACATCAAATGTTGGTGAGGATGCAGGGAAATTGGATTACTCACATATTATTAGTAGAAATGTAAAATGTTACAGCTTTTCTAGAAAAAGAGTTTAGCAATCCCCCCCTCCAAAATAAGTATAATTACCATATGACCTAACAATTGCATTATTGGGAATTTAAAACTTAAGAAGGTTTTAACTTAATAGAGAAACATTTTATATGGAAACTTGTACATGAATGTTCATGGAAGCTTTGTTTTTAATAGCAGAAAACTGGAAATTACCCAAATTTCTTTTAAAGGGCAAATAGTTAAGTAAATTTTCATGTGTCTATACAATGGGATACTACTCAGCAATAAACGGAAAACGATTGATACATACAGTAACTTGAAAGAACATGAAGGTAGTTATGCTAAGTGAAAAAAGCCAATCTCAATAGGATACATATTGCATGATTCTGTTTACAAAACATTCATATGTTATTAAACTCTAGATAGGGAGAATGGATTGTTGGTCACTGGGTATTAGAAATGGGAGGGGGAGGATGTGGATGTGGATAAAAGGAGAGTATGAGGGAGCCTGTGGAAATGGAATGCTCACATTTCTTGACTGTGGTGGTTGTTATATAGATCTACATATGTGATAAAATTGCATAGACCTACTCACCATTCTGGTGAAATCTGAATTAGCTCTGTGCTTTGTACCAATGTCAGTTTCCTGGTTTTGGTAATTACACTATGTTGATGCAAGATGTTACCTATGTAGGGGAGGCTGTGTTAAGTGTACACAGGACCTCCCTGTACATTTCTTAGTATCTTCCTGTGAGTCTATAATTATTTCAGAATAAAAATTTAAAAAATACTGTTTATTCACATTAAAAATATTCATGTAATATAGGAAAAAACTTAGGAAGATATACACCTAATTAATACTAGATTTTAGTTCCGGGAGGTGTGATAGATTGGTATGGGCAAGGGAAAATGAGTGCTTTCTACTTTATAAAATTGTACTCACAGTATGTGTCACTTTTGCAATTTCACAATTAAAGGATAATTTAAAATATGTATTTAAACCTATAATTATTTCCTAGTTCACTTTCCCCATTGTTTTAATAATTAGTACTCTCCCGTTAGAAGTTATCTGTGTTCACCTATGTTTTAAAATAGTTGTTTAAGCTTTAGGTTTTTTTTTTTACATAATAAACCTTTAACTTGTTAATTCATTGTAATTGCTTTTAGTGTATGACATGAGGTTTTTACCTAATTTAAAATCTTTTAAAAATAGTTAACTGATGCTTTGGCATCATTTGGTCTTCACATTTATTTTGATGGCACATTTATTGTATATTAGGTTCTGATATATACTAGGGTGTGTTTTTGGCTAAACTGTTCAGTTTCTGTTTACATGTTTTTGGTTATTGTAGACGTATTATTTTCCTATGTGTTATGGAAAATTCTTTGTTATACTGTATTTTTAGAATCTTCTTGGGTAGTATAATCCATTTATCTTCTAGATTAACTCTTTTTTATTTTACCAGAGTGGATTTTGATTGGCACTAAATTAAAACAATAACTTAATTTGTGGAGAATTTATTTCTGTCTTATCTAAGAACTTGGAATATCTGTACAGTTTTTCAAAACTGCTTTTGTGTCTCTATGTTTTTACTTTTCTTTATAAGTGTATTATACTTTACACTGTAAGGTTGCTCCTTAGTATTTGATGTTTTGGGCTACCAAAAGCAGGATTTATCTTCCATTTTCTTTTTTTTTAAAGCTGGCTATTGTGGACATGTAAAACTTTATTCTTATGGTCTTATTTTTTATCCAATTATTTTGAAAGCTGTATAATTTTTTGTTGGATTCATGTTCATTGCTTTGTTTTGTTCTAATTCTCTGTTTTCAGTAGATATACAATGACTACTAATGTAGGTATGATGGCCACTCTTGCCACTAACTTCAGAGAGAATGTGTGTAGTGTCCATAATTGAGATTATTGCTGAATGTTGACTTTAGATGTGTCTTATTAGGTAGTTGCTATACTTTCCTTTTTTTAAAAAAATCAAGAATTGCTACTGAGTTTTTCCAAATGCCTTCAGGGCTTATTAACATGATCATGCCGTTTCTCTCTATCAACCTATGTTGATAGAGTTACTTATTTTGTCTTCATTGAAATTTCATTTTTAACTAAACTTTGAGTTATAATTTATGTATAATAAAATGCATCACTTAAATAAAAACATCACACAATTTGATAAATTTTGACAGATGTATTTCTCTGTAAAAGCACAGCTGCAATATATTTCCATCATCCCTAATAGATTCTTCGTGACCCCCTGCAGAAAATCTGTCTGTTCCAGGCTCCAGCCAGTCATTGTTTTGTTTTTATCAATATAGATTAATTTACATTTTCTAGAATTTTATATATATGGAATCAAAGCAACTGTTATCTCTAGTTTCTTTCACTTAGCAGAATGAGTTTGAGATTTGTCTTAGCTCACTCATGCTGCTATAACCCAAAATAACTTAGATTGGGTAATTTATAAACAACAGAAATTTATTTCTCACAGTTCCGGAGCCTGGGAAGTCCAAGATCAAGGCACCGGCAGATCTGATGTCTGATAAGGGCTGGTTTTCTGCCTCAAAGATGGCGCCTCGTTGCTACACCTTCATATGGTGGAAGGGGTGAAAACTTTGTTTCTTTGATAAGAATACCAATTTCATTTTTGAAGGAAGAGCCCTCATGACCTAATCACCTCCTAAAGGGCCCACCTCTTAGTACTCCACAATGGAGATAAGGTGTTTTGTTTTGTTTTAATCTTTTAATTTAAAAGTAAACTTTACTGTTGAAAATGCAAACTTAGGGAGGGCAGAAAGATCACACACAAGGCTGCCACTTCACACCTGGAGAGTTGCAGGGTAGCGGGGCAGAGGCGCTCCGCACTTCCCAGTGGGGCGGCGAGGCGGAGAGAGGCGCTGCTCACTTCCCAGACAGTTCCCGGGCGGAGGCGCTCCTCACTTCTCAGTAGGTGCGGTGGCTGAGGGGTGAGGTTTTAATATGAATTTTAAAGGGACACAGACGTTCGAACCACAGCAAGATTCATTTATGTTGTTGCATACTTCAGTATCCTATTCCTTTTTGTTGCTGAGTAGTAGTTCACAGTGGGGATATGCCACATATTTTCTCTAATCACTTGTTGATGGATATGTAGGTTGTTTCAAGTTTGTATCTATTATGAATAAAATTGCTGTAAGCATTTATACGCACGTCTTTTTGTTGATGTGCTATTTCTTTTTGATACAAGCTTATGAATATTCATAAGATAAGTGTATGTTTAACACTCAAAAAAAAGCCACACATTTTTAAAATGTAGTTTTACTAGTTTACATTCCCATCAACAATATCTGAGAATTCTAATTACTCTGCTTCCTCTCCAACATTTTATGTTGTCAGCCTTTAAAATTTTAACCATTATAGTGAATGTGTTGGGGTATCATTATAGTTTTAATTCACTTTTCCCTGATGAATGATTTTGAGCATCTTTTCATGCGACCACTAATAGATTTAATAAACCAATCTTGACATTTTTAGGATATACCCTCCTTGGTTGCTATGACCAGCTTCTGGGAGTGTCACCCCAGATACTCTCAGAAGTTGGTCACAATAAAATCATCACAATCATTCCATTCATACCAAAAAGTATATAATATATAATAATTATACACATATATTATAGCAAATATATAAAATATAGGCATTGATTTAAAATTACGTATTCTGCATTGCTTTTCTGTTACATACATGTAAGAAATGTAAATATAAATACATGCATATTATTTAAAAAATAGGACTAGTTAATGGTTGAAATTAGTAATTAATAATAGGACTAATTAAACAATTGATATATACAACAAAAATGTAACAATATTTTTATAATGTTTCTGTTAGAGATTTTAACTCTTTGGATATTCTATATTTGTAAGTTGTGTTATTGTGTATTCTTAAGCTGAGTAAATAAAATACCTTAAAAAAATTGAATGTATATAAAATGGGATTATTTAACCAAATATTATATTTAATAAAATTAACAATGACATATTTCATTGTTCCATGATACACCAGTAAGATGTTTTTGATATTTTTGTTTTCTTTTCAATAATATTTCTCTGAAATGCCAGCAGCCTCCCAGATACTCTTCTCTTCTTTTATGTAGTGGTAGAACTCAAACTGAAATATAAAATTTATTTTGACTTGCATCTCTGCTCCTTAAGACCGCATTACACTATTTCATAGTGGCAGTTAAATGAAATGACATCGAACTAAATATTCTCTCAAGAAAAGTGTTTTAGCATGGAATTCTTAGAATTTTACTCCCTAGTAACAGCAAATGTTTACATTTATAGAACTTAGTTTCCACTTCGCTAAAAATGCCCATCCAGTTTGTATCTACAGGTGTATTTTGGTAGCTGTTTGTCAGTCAAGTTCCTTTCATCTGTAAATCCATCAGGTAGGCCCTCCATGTCTAAAATTTCCATCTTAGATATTCCAAAACAGGTTTGATATTATTATCATAAGTTAAGCCTCTTTTTGTCATGGAAAATGGTTATGAAGCATAGAAGTAATTTGAACTTGTGAAATTGAAGTTGGATTTCATGAAAGTTACCATTTTAGTAAAGAAATGAAAAAGTCCTGTTTAACTTGGTTTCCCTTTTCTAGTGACTTTGTTTTTTTACTTCTGAAACAGTCTTAATTTTTTTAGTGACCCCACCTTTTTTTTTGCATTGTATGTATTTTTGTTGCAACTTCCACATAACATTCAACAGCTCAAGTGCAGTCAGTACATGCTTTCCTAGGTTCCTTATGGTCTCTTCATAGACCACCGAACATTTTTGGAGAAACAGTGCATACATTTCTGTTTCCATACTTCTGTCCATTCTCATCTTCAGTGCATTTGCAAATTAGAGAAGGATACTCTTTTTGTCCTATACTTTGCAAATATGATTTTAGGGCATGCCAATATTTTAACATCTATGGAAAGCAATAATTATAGTCATCTTGTAGGCACATGTCTAGGGAGGCTATCTCCTTCCATTTCTAGAAAGTAAAAAAAAATCTTATTAAGTGCTTCTGCACATTTTGAGGAAATTGAAAAGTGACCCACAACTTTCATTATGAAAGGGAAGCAAATCACAATCCTTTTGAGCAGTATTGTTTACAAGGTATGCAGGACATTTAGCCAGCAAGATCTTTAATTTTCTTTGGTAGGAAGTTTATAAGTTGAATGGAATTTGCATATATATAACATGTGTGTATACGTGTATATATATACTGTCTGCTGAATATGCAAATAGATGAATATCTTGATCCATTTTCTGTTGCATGTAACAGAATACACAGAAGTGGGTAACTTATAAGAAATAAAATTTATTTCTTATGGTTTTGGAGGCTGCGAAGTCCAAGGTCAATGGGATGCATCTGGTGAAGACATTCTTCCTGGTGGGGACTCTGCAGAGTCCTGAAGTGGTGCAAGCCATCACATAGCGAGGGGGCTAAGCGTGCTAACATCCTAGTTTAAGTCTCTCTTCCTCTTCTTAAAAAGCCACCAGTTCTCCTTCCATGATAACCCATCAGTCCATTAACTCATTCATCCATTAGTCTATTCATGTGAGTAGAGCCCTCATGATCCAATCACCTCTTGAAGGCCCCATCTGTCAATACTGTCACATGGATAAATTGAGACCTGAGTTTTGGAGGGGACAAACATTCAAGCCAAATGAATGAGCAATGTTTACTTTGTGTTTGGACAGGGATCAACAATATTTTATTTATTACTTTTTGTAGTTCCATTAAAATCTTTGTAGAAATCAAGATGGGCTGGGCTCGATGACTCACACCTGTAATCCCAGCACTTTGGGAGGCGAGGCAGGTGGATCACTTGAGGTCAGGAGTTTGAGACCAGCCTGGTCAACATGTGAAACCCCATCTATACTAAAAATACAAAAATTAGCTGGGCATGGTGGCAGGTGCCTGTAATCACAGCTACTCAGGAGGCTGAGGCAGGAGAATCACTTGAACCTGGGAGGCAGAGGTTGCAGTGAACCAAGATTGCACCACTGCCCTCCAGCCTGGGTGACAGAGTGAGACTCCATCTCAAAAAAAAAAAAAAAAAAGAAAAGAAAATGAAAAGGAAAAAAGAAATCAAGATGATTTGAAGCTCCATTTTTCAAATCTAAGTACCTAACAATATCCAGGGGTAACATTTTATTGTTCTTGTTTCTGTGGTGTCTCATGTGATGTACTGTAGAAAGAAGAATCCTTGGTAAGAATCAGACCTGCACTGTCAGAGGCTACACATCTGTTATCCAAATTTCCTTTTCTGTTTGCCCAACAGGACATTTTAATTACAACCTCTGAATCAGGAAACACACCTCAGTTTTATACAGGAATTGAAGGAATGGTAAGATAATGCATGCTCATTCATGTAGTATGCTGAAGCTAATTCAGTGGCCACTTTACAATATTCATAATTCTAAAAAATAAGTAAATGAAGAACATCATTCCATGTTTGTAGCTGGTTACCTTGCTGTGATAACCATTTTGGATCCGCATCCCTGGCATTTAGTTTGTGTGGACTCAGCTCCAGAGGAGTCAGCCAGGGGTCACCCTCCTCCTGGATAACCACATGCCATCAGCTGTCCCAAAGAGTTTAAAAAACAGTTTTAGAACAATTGAATCGCTTGGGTGCATTCGCTACTTAGGTTATCTAACGGATGATGTTCTAATGTAATAATTCAGTTTTATTCCATTTACGTCTTTTTTTTCAACCTACCTTATAAGTCTTAGACTGAAAATTATGTAGTCTACCAATGCAGTTAAATTTTTAATACTTTGTGCATTTTGTGTTTATTTCATATATTTTAATGCTTTGTTATAAGCTCTTAAAGTCAATAAATATCAGGTCTTAATACATATCTATCTTTCAATTAATTAAACAGTGAATTTCTTTGTAATGTAACTTTTAACCTATAATTCTATGTTGACTGATGCTAGCATTGCCTTTCCTAATTTTATCTGTGCTTGAATGCAATTTCTTTTGCTAATCATTTACATTTATTGATTCTATGTAATTTATTTTTAATGGGTTTATTATAAGCACTCTAAAGTTGAAGTTTATTTTAAGCCCAATTAAGAAGAGTCTGCATCCTAATAATATAAATAATTTACATTTATTTTCATAACTTATTTTCTACTTATACCAAATTAAAAGTCCTTGCTTATGTATCTTGTTTTAAATGTTACCAGTGAATGCTTTTATTTTTTGTAAGCCCCCCAAATATTTCTTTGTATGAAATGTAAAAGAACTTTTTAAAAGTTAAAGAATTTGTCTTCCTCTTACTTTTTCCTGATTTTGTCTAATTCCTATTTGAAATAAGATTTTAGGTAGATTTTACTCATTATTTTAAATTACATATCTTCCCTTTTAAAAATCATTTTAGTACGTGCATCTATTGTTGTGCCATTATTAAAAGTGACATTTAAGTTCTTATGCTCACTACCAGTCCTTTTATACCAGTTTCATCCTTAAAATTTTTTTTTCTGAATCCTTCCATATTCACAGATACCTTCCTTTTGCCCAAACCCATGAAAACAGCTTACCTTGATCCACAATTATTTTTGTCTAGAACCTAAACATTATTCTATTCCATCTCATTTTAGGTTGTGGAGAAGTCTGAGTTCAGCCTGAAAAACAGATTTTTACCTGATCTAGTCCTAGCTCTGGGCCTGTAATTTAATTAACAATGCACTCTCAGTATTTTCTTGCTTGTCTGAAGCTCAGTCATGGCTCTGATACCTCTAGCAACCCTTCTAGGTGTTAAAGCTCATACACTTTTCCTCTAACTGGAAGTCTTTCTAAGCTGTCTATACTGCTACTGTCTATTCAGCATGCTTGCCCTGTACTTATTTGAGTCATGGAAAGATTGCTTTATGCTCCATTTAGCTCCTCAAAGGCCAGAAAGGAGAGATTACTACCACAGCATGCACACAGGTCAATATTCCAAATTCAGCCTTAATTGTTCTTTTCGAATCACCAGGGAAACCTCCCTCCTTCCATCAGGTATTTGTTTTTACTGATTAATTACTGCCATGTATTTAAAACTAATTTCCTTAGAAACACCTCTAGCTGACTCGTTAATTATGTTTTCCCCAAGCCTGGCCATTGTCAAAGAACTTACTTAGTGTTAAAGAGATTATAGTTATTTTCCCATGAATATTTTAGTACTTTAAAACTGATCTCAAAGAACGTTAGAGCAGAGATGAAAGTTAGGGGTACGGAAAGCAAAGTGCAGGTGTGGGAGGCAGAAAAGAAAATTTAAAAGGAAATAAGGGAAAAATATTATGTTTATATTTCTATAATATGATAAAGTTTACCGATAAAATTCTTTAAGAGAGGGTAGGTAAATTGGAAGGAATTTTAGATGAATTTATTTAAACTAGAGGATTGAAATGATTAAATTGGCAAATGAAATTGGAAAATAAAAAAGTCAAAAGAAGGGTGTCTGATGACTTCCACTCTGTGGATTCTCTTAACTCCCGCTGAGAAAGGAAGGGTTAAGAGTGGTTCTCTTTCCTCCAGGACACTGCAGGGAATTTGTATGAGCATTGGCTGACAGAATTGATAAACCTGAAGATAAATGAGCTTAACTAGGGATTTATAATTGACTGATGATTAAACTAAGGTATGTTTTGGGGATTTCTGGATTTGTGTATGTGTGTGTAAACCTGCACTTTGTGGATTAACGTGATGCAGCTACACTTAAAGGCAGAAATTAGTTAATGAGGTATAAAGACTTAGAGGGTCCCAAACTGAGTAAGGTTTCCATGTTAGCTTATACCCCATGCTAGCTGAACAAAACCAGATCTCATCCCAGTGTGGATATGGGCATTTAGGACTTCCTAAATATTGATGTGATATGTGTGGTAGCTCCTTTTTGGCTCTCTTTGCTAATTATTGGCAAAGTTTGGTGTGGGGTTAAATTTGTATTTTCTGTGAGTTGATTGACCATTTGTCCTTTGATGCTCCTGCACCCCCCCATCCTCGCTCTTGTCCTTTTGTGGGGTTTTTTTTTTTCTCTCTCTGAGAAAATGTGTACAGAGACCTTCAGCAGATACAGGTGGAGAGACTCAGCCTAATTCTTCTGACCTCCTAATGTCATTCTGCCTTTTAGATTCTTAAAGAAGTATAAAAATTTTTCCCAAATAAAAATTGATAAGAAGTGTAATCTCATTAGCAGAAGTTTATCGTAGACTTTACTTGTTAGGGTTTTAAAGATAGGGTCACAAATTCTTTCATCCTCTTTCCTTCAAAAAGTGGAGTTTAATGCTCCTTCCCTTGGATGTGGACCAGACTTAGTGATTCACTTTCAACAGAGAATGTGGCAAAAATGATGCTATGTTTCTTCCAAAGCTAGGTTGCAGAGAGGATGCAGCTCCTGACCGGTTGCTCTTATTCTTATATTGCCCACACTGGGGCAGACCAGTTACTACGCTGTAAAAAAACTCAAGTAGTCTTGTGGAGGGACAGTTTTTCATAGGGAGAAAAACCGAGGCCTCCTGCTGAAAACCAGCACCAGCATGCCATGAGAGTGAGCCACCTGGGAAGCAGATCCCTCAGTGTCAGTCAAGCTTTCAATGACTGCAGCCCTGGCCCTCATCAGACTACAATCTTATGATAGGCGTCAGGCCAGAACCACCCAATCAAGCTGCTTCTGAATTCCTGACCCTCAGAAAATGTGAAATATAGTAAGTCATCATTGCTGTTTTAGGTCACTAAATTTTGGGGTGATGAGTTATATTGCAATAGATAACGAATGCTGATTTTTATCAAGGATCTTGCCAGAGGAAAAAGCTAAAAACATGTGGGAAGGGCATTGGGCTCCGCAGGTAGGTGGACACCGAAAAAATATTCTCTTTTTTGAGAATATTAGGAAAGCCTGAAGGGCTCTGAAGAGACTGTTAGAGAAATCTGAATGCCCTCAGCAAGGCTTCTGGGAAGGGCTTATAGGAAACAAAGAAAAATTATTTTTGGAAACTAGAAGAAAGGGGATCCTTGCCAACTTGCGGCAGGAAGTTTAGCAACAGTTTAGCAACACTGTCACCTGTGGTAATACGGTAAAGGTACCTTAATCAATGGGGATATCTAGTTAAGGAGATTTCTGGGTAGAGTGTTGAAGGTGTCTCCTGTTCTTCTCTTGTTGCTTCTAGTAAAACACAAGAGGAGAGAAACAAGTCAAAGAAAAATTACATAAAGCAGTGAGGACCTGGTGGGTTTTAAAGTTTGCAGCCTCTTTGGATAGCAAACACTGCTAAAATTTTTAAAAATTGGCTTTTGAACAAAGATCAAATTCAGGGTACTCCCAGGAAGACATAGTATAAAGATGAACCTGAGGATGTGACTATAAAATGTTCTGTGAAGAAGTTAGAGAATGAGGTGGTGAGACAAAAGGCCCTCTAAGGAATTTAAGGGTGGGCAACTTCATGAGGAACCTGAGCCAGGACCACTTGGCTAAGCCACTCCTGAATTTTTAAACTACAGACAAATCACGAGAGATAATAAATATTTATTGCTGCTTTAAACCATTAAGGTTTGGTTTAATTTGCTGTGTAGCAATAGATAATGAACAAGTTGCCACTGACCTTTAATTATTGTAAAATCAGTGGGGAGATGTCTGGCCTCATAGAAGATTTACCTGACATGAATTGGTCCTCTTCCTGATTCTAACATACAGAAATGATGGAAAACTACCAAAAGCTTGAATAAAAGAGTCATGTAACTGAGAGAATGGAATCCCTAGATAATAAAAACCTAGAGAGAAATCATAGTCATTTGGGAAGGGTAAAGTGAATGTAGTAACCTGGCCCATTGAGGTTTATGAGATATAGGATTGCATAAAGGATGAGGTTGAAGCTTTCATGTGGGGTCAGCAGCTGGAAACAAGTCCAACTGGATAAGGCCAAGAGCCTGCAAGGGCGCACTCTCTTCACAACTATAAAGTTTGATTTTCCAGCCTGGAGAAGCAACATAGAAACTTGTTAAACATTCAAGACTTTTTCATGCACTGATTATTCTTTGTCCCTTTGTTGTGAGAGAGTTCTTTGAAAATAAAGCAAAGCAAGTGCATGGAAGGAATACTGAGGCTACTTTCTCCAGGTGACAAACTTATGACAAAGCTCATTCTTAGGCAGTCTGTCTTCTATCTCTCTATAAGAATGTGTATTACTATTTAGTTAAATTGCAAATGACAATCATTTTATCATGGAAAGTATGTTTGATTTGGTCCATTCTTTTGACAATGAGGCAGAGTCAGCACTAGGGAGGGGCAAATGAGGTGCCCAGAGCACAAACTTTAAGGAAACATCACCCTGAATGTGATGCCTCTTTAAATTTTGTACCCTAAGCACCTCACTTGTTTCAGCCTAGTCAAAAATTAGCCTTTGCAATGAGATGACACGGCAGGAATTTTCCATACATCGAATGAGCTAAATAAGTATGCCCATGGTATTGAAGAAAATATATTTAAAACAAATGATAACATAAAAGCATTTTATCAGATTCCTGGGCAAGATGGCCAAATAGGAACAGCTTCAGTCTGCAGCTCCCAGTAAGACCAAGGCAGAAGGCAGGTGATTTCTGCATTTCCAACTGAGGTACCCAGTTTATCTCATTGGGACTGGTTAGCCAGTGGCTGTGGCCCACGGAGGGTGAGCAGAAGCAGGGTGGGGCCTCTCCTCACCAGGGAAGTGCAAGGGGTCAGGGAATTTCCCTGACCAAGGGAGCCCATGAGGGACTGTGCTGTAAGGGATGGTGCTATCCGGCCCAGATACTATGTTTTTCCCACAGTCTTCACAACCCACAGACCAGGAGATTCCCTTGGGTGCCTACACCACAAGGGCCCTGGGTTTCAAGCACAAAACTGGGTGGCTGTTTGGGCAGACACTGAAATAGCTCCAGGAGTAGTTGTTTTTTTTTGTACCCCAGTGGCACCTGGAACACCAGCGAGACAGAACTGTTCACTCCCCTGGAAAGGGGGTTGAAGCCAGGGAGCCAAGTGGTCTTGCTCAGCGGATCCCACCCCACACCCCCATGGGGCCCAGCAAGCTAAGATCCACTGTTTTGAAATTCTCGCTGCCAGTGCAGCAATCTGAAGTCGACCTGGGATGCTGGAGCTTGGTTGGCGGAGGGGCATCCACCATTACTGAGGCTTGAATAGGCGGTTTTCTCCTCACAGTGTAAACAAAGCCACTAGGAAGTTTGGACTGGGCAGAGCCCACCTCAGTACTGCAAAGCCACTGTAGCCAGACTGCCTCTCTAGACTCCGCCTTTCTGAGCAGGGCATCTCTGAAGGAAAGGCAGCAGCCCCAGTCAGGGGCTTTTAGATAAAACTCCTGTCTTTGTGAGACAGAGCACCTGGGGAAAGGGGCAGCTGTGGGCGCAGCTTCAACAGACTTAAACATTCCTGCCTGCCAGCTATGAAGAGAGCAGCGGATCTCCCAGTAGAGTGTTCGAGCTCTGCTAAGGGACAGACTGTCTCCTCAAGTGGGTCCCTGACTCCCATGCCTCCTGATGTGGAGACAACTCCCAGCAGGGAATGACAGACAACTCATACAGGAGAGCTCTGGCTGGCATCTGGTGGGTGCCCCTCTGATATGAAGCTTCCAGAGGAAGGAGCAGGCAGAAATCTTTGCTGTTCTGCAGCCTCTGCTGGTGATACCCAGGCAAACAGGGTCTGGAGTGGATCCCAGCAAACTCCAGCAGACCTGCAGAAGAAGGGCCTGACTGTTATAAGGAACATGAACAAACAGAAAGTAATAGCATCAACATCAACAAAAAAGATGATCATGCAAAAACTTCATCTGAAGGTCACCAACAGCAAAGACTAAAGATAGATAAATCCTTTAAGATGAGGAAAAACCAGAGTGAAAAGGCTGAAAATTCCAAAAAACAGAATGCCTCTTATCATCCAAAGGATCACAACTCCTCACCAGCAAGGGAACAAAACTGGATGGAGAATCAGTTTGATGAATTGACAGAGTAGGCTTCAGAAGATGAGTAATAACAAACTCCTCTGAGCTAAAGGAGCATGTTCTAACCCAATGCAAGGAAACTAAGAACTGTGATAAAAGGTTAGAGGAATTCCTAACTAGAATGATCAGTTTAGAGAAGAACATGAATGACCTAATGGAGCTGAAAAACACAGCATGAGAACTTTGTGAAGCATACCCAAGTATCAATCAATAGCTGAATTGATCAAGCAGAAGAAGGGATATTAGAGATAAAGCATGAAGGCAAGATTAGAGAAAAAAGAATGAAAAAGAACAAACAAAGCCTCCAAGAATTATGGGACTATGTGAGAAGACCAAACCTATATTTGATTGGTGTTGGTGTACCTGAAAGTGATGGGGAGAATGGAACCAAGTTGGGAAACACACTTCAGGATATTATCCAGGAGAACTTCCCCAACCTAGCAAGACAGGCCAACATTCAAATTCAGAAAATACAGAGACCACCACAAAGATATTCTTCAAGAAGAGCAACCACAAGACATGTAATTGTCAGATTCACCAAGGTTGAAATGAAGTAAAATATGTTAAGGGCAGCCAGAGAGAAAGGTTGGGTTACCCACAAAGGGAAGCCCCCCAGACTAACAGCTGATCTCTCTGCAGAAACTCTACAATCCAAAAGAGAGTGGGGATCAATATTCAATATTCTCAAAGAAAATAATTTTCAACCCAGAATTTCATATCCAGCCAAACTAAGCTTCATAAGTGAAGGAGAAATAAAATCCTCTACAGACAAGCAAATCCTGAGGGATTTTTTTCACCACCAGGTCTGCCTTACAAGAGCTCCTAAAGGAAGCACTAAATATGGAAGGGAAAGCCTGTACCAGCCACTGCAAAAACAAACCAAAATGTAAAGACCATCAACACTATGGAAAAACTGCATCAACTAATGGGCAAAATAAACAGCAAGCATCATAATGACAGGATCAAATTCACACATAACAATATTAACCTTAAATGTAAATGGGCTAAATTCCCCAATTAAAAGGCACAGACTGGCAAACTGGATAAAGAGTTAAGACCCAGCAGTGTGCTGTAGTCAGGAGACACATCTCATGTGCAGACACATAGGCTCAAAATAAAGGGATGGAGGAATATTTACCAAACAAATGGAAAGCAAACAAACAAACAAACAAACCAGGGATTGCAATCCTAGTCTCTGATAAACCAGACTTTAAACCAACAAAGATCAAAAAAGACAAAGAAGGGCATTATATAATGGCAAAGTCTAACTTTCCTAAATATAGGCTAACTATCCTAAATATATACGCACCCAATACAGGATCACCCAGATTCATAAATCAAGTTCTTAGAGACCTACAAAGAGAGTTAGGCTCACACAATAAGAGTGGGAGACTTTAACACCCCACTGTCGATATTAGATCAAGGAGACAGACAATTAATAAGGATATTCAGGACTTGAACTCAGCTCTGCACCAAGTGGACCTAATAGACATCTACAGAACTCTCCACCTATAATCAAGAGAATATTCATTCTCAGCACCACATAGTACTTATTCTAAAATCGACCGCATAATTGGAAGCAAAACACTCCTCAGCAAATGCAAAAGAACGAAAACCACAACAGGCAGTCTCTCAGACCACAGTGCAGTGAAGTTAGAAGTCAGGATTAAGAGACTCACTAGGCCAGGAATGGTGGCTCCTGCCTGTAATCCCAGCACTTTGGGAGGCCCAGATGGGCAGATCATGAGCTCAGGAGATCGAAACCATCCTGGCTGACATGGTGAAACCCCGTCTCTACTAAAAATACAAAAATTTAGCCAGGTATGGTGATCGGCACCTGTAATCCCAGCTACTTGGGAGGCTGAGGCAGGAGAATGGCGTGAACCCGGGAGGCGGAGGTTGCAGTGAGCTGAGATCATGCCACTGCACTCCAGCTTAGGCAACAGAGTTTGAGACTCTGTCTAAAAAAAAAAAAAAAAAAAAAAAAAAAAAAAAAGAAAAAAAAGAAAGAAAGAAAGAAAGAAACTCACTTAAAACTGCACAACTACATGGAAACTGAACAACCTGCTCCCGAATGACTACTGGGCAAATAAAGAAATGAAGACAGTAATCAATAAGTTCTTTGAAACCAATGAGACAAAGACACAACATACCAGAATCTCTGGGACACAGCTAAATCAGTGTTTCGAGGGAAATTTATAGCACTAAATGCCCACAAGGGAAAGCAGGAAAGAACTAAAATTAATACCCTAACATCACAATTAAAAGTACTAGAGAAGCAAGAGTAAACAAATTCAAAAACTGGCAGAAGACAAGAAATAACTAAGATCAGAGCAGAACTGAAAGAGATAGACATGAAAAACTCTTCAAAACATCAATGACTCCAGAAGCTGAGTTTTTGAAAAGATTTACAAGAAAAGAGAGAAGAATCAAATAGACACAATAAAAAAAAATGATAAAGGGGAGACCACCACTGATCCCACAGAAATGCAAACTACCATCAGAGAATACTATAAATGCCTCTATGCAAATAAACTAGAAAATCTAGAAGAAATGGATGAATT
Organism: Mandrillus leucophaeus; assembly: GCF_000951045.1. NCBI lineage: Eukaryota > Metazoa > Chordata > Mammalia > Primates > Cercopithecidae > Mandrillus > Mandrillus leucophaeus. The sequence goes on along the minus strand of NW_012106686.1, from coordinate 385,669 downwards.
CCTGGACACATACACCCTCCCAAGACTAAACTAGGAAGAAGTCGAATCCCTGAATAGACCAATAACAAGTTCTGAAATTGAGGCAGTAATTAATAGCCTACCAACCAAAAAAAGCCCAGGGCCAGATGGATTCACAGCCAGTTTCTACCAGAGGTATAAGGAGGAACTGGTACCATTCCTTCTGACACTATTACAAACCATAGGAAAAAAGGGACTCCTCCGTAACTCATTTTATGAGGCCAGCATCATCTTGATACCAAAACCTGGAAGAGACACCACAAAAAAAGAAATGTCTGGCCAATATCCCTGATAAACATCATTGCAAAATCCTCAATACAACACTGGCAAACCGAATCCAGCAGCACATCAAAAAGCTTATCCACCACAATCAAGTTGGCTTCATCTCTGGGATGCAAGGCTGGTTCAACATATTCTAATCAATAAACATAATCAATCACATAAATAGAACCAATGACAAAAACCACATAATTATCTCAATGCAAAAAAGGCCTTTAATATAATTCAACACCACTTCATGCTAAAAACACTCATTAAACTAGGTATTGATGAAACGTATCTCAAAATAATAAGAGCTATTTATGACAGACCCACAGCTAATATCACACTGAGTGGGCAAAAGCCGGAAGCATTCCATTTGAAAGCCAGCACAAGACAAGGATGCCCTCTCTCACCACTCTTATTCAACATAGTATTAGAAGTTCTGGCCAGAGCAATCAGGGAAGAGAAAGAAATAAAGAGTATTCAAATAATAAAAGAGGAAGTCAAATTATCTCTGTTTGCAGATGACATGATTGTACATTTAGAAAACCCCATTGTCTCAGCCCCAAAACTCCTTAAGCTGATAAGCAACCTCAGCAAATCTCAGGATATAAAATCAATGTGCAAAAATCACAAGCATTCCTATACACCAATAATAGAGAGCCAAATCATGAGCACACTCCCATTTACAATTGCTAAAAAGAGAATAAAATACCTAGGAATACAGCTTACAAGGGATATGAAGGACCTCTTCAAGGAGAACTACAAACTACTGCTCAAGGAAATAAGAGAGTACACAAAAAATTGGAAAAATATTCCATGCTCATGGATAGGAAGAATCAATATTGTGAAAATGGCCATACTGCCCAAAGTAATTTATAGATTCAATGCTATCCCCATCAAGCTACCATTGACTTTCCTCACAAAATTAGAAAAAAACTTTAAATTTCATATGGAACCCAAAAAGATGCCATACAGCCAAGACAATCCTAAGCCAAAATAACAAAGCTGGAGGCATCGTGCTACCTGACTTCAAACTATACTACAAAGCTACAGTACAAGATACCATCTCACGCTAGTTAGAATGGTGATCATTAAAAAGTCAGGAAACAGCAGATGCTGGAGAGGATATGGAGAAATAGGAATGCTTTTACACTGTTGGTGGGAGTGTAAATTAGTTCAACTATTGTGGAAGACAGTGTGGTGATTCCTCAAGAAATACCATTTGACCCAGCAATCCCTTTACTTGGTATATACCCAAAGGCTTATAAATTCTTCTACTCTAAAGACACATGCACATGTATGTTTATTGCAGCACTATTCACAGTAGCAAAGACTTGGAACCAACCCAAATGTTCATCAGTGTTAAACTGGGTAAAGAAAATGTGGCACATATGTACCATGGAACACTGTGCAGCCGTAAAAAGGAAATGAGTTTATGTCCTTTGCAGGGACGTGGATGAAGCTGGAAACCATCATTCTCAGCAAACTAATACAGGAACAGAAAACCAAACACCACATTTTCTCACTCATAAGTGGCAGTTAAACAATGAGAACATATGGCCACAGGGAGGGGAACATCAAACACTGGGGCCTGTCAGGGAGTTGGGGGCAAGGGGATGGATAGCATTAAAAGAAATACCTAATGTAGATGATGGGTTGATAGGTGCAACAAACCATCATGGCACATGTATATCTATGTAACAAACCTGCATGTTCTGCACATATATCCCAGAAGTTAAAGTATAATAAAAAAGTGAAAAAAAGCATTTTATTAAAAATATTTTGACAATGGTTATTATAAATAACCATGTTTTCATTTTCCAACCTAGTTTGACTATAATTGAATTAAACAAAATACTGTAACTTGAGAGAGAAATATTTATAATTTGTGGTCTTTTGAAAAATCTTGATAAAAACCTTTTTGACTTTCCAAAAATTGAAAAGCGAATGACACAGCTGACTGGGTTATAAATCCTTTTGCAAGTCAGGTGTTTTCTAGTTTTAAACAAATTTAAAATCAAATTTAATAGTTTATTAATGTAAGGCCATAGGTCACTATGAGATTTTTTTGGCATACACATTTCAAAGAATTGTGTAACTTTATTTTTAAAAATGTCTTTTATTTTCATATATTTACTTATATGAATACATTTTCTTGAGCTTATATTCATACAAATGAGTTACAACTCAAAGAAAACCTAGCAGAAAACTTTAATAGCTAGAGTAGTTTGGTAATAGGAAATAAAAATAACTTGTATTTTGTTTACCAATTTTAATTCATTTTTATTTAAGGTATTTTTTTTTTCCACACAGAAGTATGTCAAGGTAATACACAAAAACTTTGAAACTTGAAAACATATTACACAGGATAAAATGTTGTGGGGCAAGTGAACTGGAAATTTGAGTTCATGAATAAAAAGGAATGATATAGAATTGTGACTACTAAAAAAGATATTTTCTAAATTTGCTATTTGCTAAAATAGCAAATATTGCTAAAGTAGCAATAGCAAATAGATATTTGCTAAAATACCAAACAGATATTTGCTTAAAAATGCATGATAGTGGCTATCAGCTAGCTACAGTTAAGAAAGTTACTTAACAGTTAAATTGATTACAGTGATATTTATGTAAATATAATGTTAAATATTTTTGGAAATTTTACATAGGAATATACATAGAATAATGTAGAAAAATATTACATGTACAGGCCGGGCACGGTAGCTCACGCCTGTAATTCCAGCACTTTGGGAGGCCGAGGCGGGTGGATCACGAGGTCAGGAGATGGAGACCATCCTGGCTAACACAATGAAACCCCGTCTCTCCTAAAAATACAAAAAATTAGCCAGGTGTGGGCGGGCGCTACTTGGGAGACTGAGGCAGGAGAATGGCGAGAACCCGGGAGGCGGAGCTTGCAGTAAGCAGAGATCACGACACTGCACTCCAGTCTGGGAAACAAAGTGAGACTCCGTCTCAAAAAAAATAAAGAAAAATATTAAGTGTACAAATCAATAACTTTTAATGAAATTAACACTCTGCCATATAATTTTAAAACCCAGATCGAGTCAGTATGCCAAGAGACTTCCTCATGATACCCCATGGTCATTAACCTCTCTCCAAAGGTACCACTGTTTGACTTTCCTAACTTATGTCACTGTACATTAGTGTAACAGTTTATTTATCTGTTGGCTGTGTAACAGTTTTATTTTTATGTCAATGTTTTAAAAACATTGGAAATCACAACTTTATAACTGCTTTAGCTTATGATAAAAATATAGATATTAAAAGTATATGAAGGTCCATATTTTTAAAAATAAAATTAGGAGTTATCTGAGTCAGTGCAATATGACAAGAAAAAAATGAAGTGGGAGGATTTTCAATAAGGAAGGAAGGAGGGAAGAAAAGTAAGAGACACAGAAAGAAGAAAGATGTTGGATGTAGGTAATACGATTGTCTATGTCTTAAGTTCAGAAGAATCTTGAAAATGTTGAAACTAAACTGATCTAGAAATTTGAAAGATGACTGAGACGAACAACTTGTTTCTACATGGACTTGTGATCAATATATTACTACTATTCTTATTTCTTATTATAAATATTAAAGTTAGATGAAAGAAACTGAAATCTTACAGTCAGCATAATGTTATTTATAACATGATCCATTAACAACATGACACAGTTGCTAAGGCAGCATAATTGTCTAATTTTTATCAAAGCAGAAATATTAACTAGCTTGAGGTTTTTAAAGAACAGTTTACATAACAATAAACATTCAGTTGGCTCGTGATTCTGTTGTGTTCAGCTGATTTGTGCTGGGATAGACAGGTCTCTGCCAGGCTTCTCATATATTTATGGTCAGCTGAAGATTTACTGAATGGTACTGGGCATGCTCACATGGAGGGTTGGGAGGATATTGGCTGATCTAGGCTGGCCTTGGCTGGGACATGGCAGTAATTGGGCTGTATTCCAGTCAAGCTAGCCCAGGTATATTCTTTTGGTGGTGGTGGAGGTTCAAGAGTTCAAGAGTTTTAAATTAAACAAAACAAAACAAAAACAGTGCAGAGTTATAATTATCCTAATCAAAGGTGCCTAAATGATTAAGTGTATACACAGATATGCCAGAGAGAGATTCATTCTAATGTCTGCCAAAAAACAAGTTAAACTGACAGTACAAGTTAATGAGTTGATATTCTCTAATATATTACAATTTGGTGTATGACATATTTGGGTGTGCTAGCCTTTTAATTAAAGTTTTTAAAACATTTACAATTTATTTAAATAATGATATTTAAGACAATTTGTTTTTAGGATTCTTTGGAAAGAAATTCACAGTCCTCTAATGGTCAATGGAACATGACTTGAAAATGTCAGTAATTCACTTCATTGATGAAAAAACTGAGACCCAGAAAGACTGACTTGTTCGAATGCCACAGTTGTGAAACTGCAGATATATGATGGACCCCCCAACCAGCTATGATCCATTTTATCTTTTTCTAACATGCCACAAACTGTATCTATGGGTAATCCCTATGCTTTTCTGTTTAAGTAAAAATATAAAGTGATATAATACCTGGAAATAATTTGTCAAAGTAAACAGAAGGGTTGAGAACAAATACAAATTTTTTTTTTTTCTAAAATTATATAAGTATCTGATGAACAGGTTGAGCATGGTGGCTTACACCTGTAATCCCAGCACTTTGGGAGGCCAAGGCAGGCAGATCACCTGAGGTTGGGAGTTTGAGACCAGCCTGACCAACACGGAGAAACCTGGTCTCTACTAAAAATACAAAATCAGCCGAGCATGGTGGCGCATACCTGTAATTCCAGCTACTTGGGAGGTTGAGGCAGGAGAATCACTTGAACCTGAGAGGTAGAGGTTGTGGTGAGCCACTGCACTCCAGCCTGGGCAACAGGAGTGAAACCCTGTCTCAAATATATATATATACACTTTTTGATGATACAACATACACTTTTGAAAAGAGATACATGTTCTATGCATTATGAGTTACTTAGGCCATTGTGTTGGCAGTACATTATATTGCAAGCTATTCAAGTCTTGATTTTCATATTTATCAGCACATAAATTTGATCATGTGTGAACAATGGAATATACCCAGTTATTGCGCTAGTAGATATTTGACAACTGGTTCTCTGAAAACCAAAAGTAGCCATTATTGTAATGTGTATTAAATTTTGTGATATAAATATCGCCATTATGGGTGGTTTCAAACTACCAACATGATGACACTGATCACAGAGTTGGGAAGAGTAGCTCACAATAGGCTCTGGTCAGCCAGTGGGAGTCAGCTGCAGCGTGTCACTCACCCTTTTTCCTAAGTTGTTTGTTGTAAATCATGCCCATCTCTATGAATTCCTCAGTAATTCAGATTCATTCATATGCATTGAAAACCTGACTGATATAGAGCTCTTCCTTGAAGATTCTTGGTTGTGTTGCTATTGTCATCATGATGCCATCTGCAGCTCTATCCCTATCCTTACAAGGCAGCATAATGTGGTTCTGTAAATGTAACTTCTGAGACTATCTCCATATGTGAAAACCAGAATAATAATACCTGCCTTTTCTACTTCATCATGTATTGAATATAAAATGCTTTACAAATAATGATTAATTTTATCTTCCCTATTGATTTCTTTTTTCCTTTGGCACTATATTTTTAATCCATGGCCTTAGATCTTCAAACTCAGTGAAGGTTATATTCTGAGATACTTAAATTTAATGAGATTTACCTAACGAAGACAACTTACCTTTGATTAGCTGGTAAAATCTTTTGTCTAGCTCTAAAAACGGCAGGGTTGCTGTCAGCTAACCATGTCCTAACTCTCAGCTTTGTGGTTGAATGCTTCAGTTGCTTCTCTTTCCAAATCAATGGAGCCAATTAGTTCACTGATCTTTATGAAAATGAAAATAACAAGAAGAGTTGCATTTTCTGTCTTCCTCTTACCTATTTGAACATTTATCAAAACTGACCCTAGTTTATTTTTAGTGAAGTATCAACAGGTATGTGTATTTTTGAATGTATATATTTGGGATAAGGAAGGAGTCTGAGAGAGAATTCTATGCTTAAAAAGTAAACTTTATGGAGAAAGATTCTAATATTTCTAGAAGCTAATTCTTACTTGCGTGCTATGGACAATAGAAATATTTGGTCTATTTCACTTACTTCACTTACCATATGTTGTTTTCTTTGCAGCATTTGGTGCTACTGTTGACTAGCTCATTGAAATATTTATCTTGGGGTTTCCTTGACACTGTTCTCATAATTGTCCTCCCACCTTTTCAGTTTGTCCTTATCAATTGCTTTATTGGACTCCTTTTTCTTTGCCTGTCCTTAAAATACTATAAAGTTTTGAATGACATTCATTTGTTTTTTCCTTCCCAATTCTGCATACCTTTCTTGGCCACACATAGTTTTACCACCTTTCTGCTCCTGAAACCCCACCCTGTTTTGCCTGTGGTCCCCCGTTCACTTGCCATTTCTAACTGGCTGTTGCTCATGGTATGTCATGATAGGTAGGAGGAGAAACATGAGCTTACTAATTCTCTACTGTAACTTTACTGTAATTTCCTTGGTTCATAAGTGGAAATCAGAAATAAAGTTACCCTTAACAAAGATTAAAACAAACTTTACTGAGAAAGAATTGTATTGCCAAATTATTGTATTAGTCTTTACCAGGGTTGACCTTCAGGTTTATTTAATTGTTACATCACTTTTTTTTCTCTACTTTTAATGACTAGTACATATGGAATAAAACAACCATGTTCTTGATGGGTGATATGGTTTGGATTTGTGTCCCCACCTAAATCTCATGTTGAGTTGTAATCTCCAGTGTGGGAGGAGGGGCCTAGTGGGAGGTGATTGGATCATGGGAGTGGTTTCTAAAGGTTTAGTACCATCCCCTAATGCTGTCTTGTACCGTTCTCCTAAGATCTGCTTGTTTAAAAGTGAGTAGTACCCTCTGTCCCCTCTCTCTCCTGCTGGCCATGTGAAGATATGCTTGCTTCCCCTTCACCTTCCGCCATGATTGTAAGTTTCCTGAAGCCTCCCCAGAAGCAGAAGCCTGTAGAGCCAGCAGAACCACAAGCTGATTAAACCTCTTTTATTTATAAATTATCCAATTTCAGGTATTTATTTATAGTAGTGTGAGAATAGACTAATATGATGGGTATGGAAGGAAAAGGATTTTGGTGAAAAGATTTTGATGTGAGGAAAAATAAACTTGAAAACACATTAGACTACATCTTCTTGTCTTTACTTGGCCTCTCCCTTCTATGTCCTCTTACAGAGAACTAGGTTGGAATTTTAGTTTTCCTTTTCTCCCAAGTATAACTTGGAAGTCATGAAACTTCAAAATCTATCTTGAGTTTTTAGGGAGGATGAAAGCAGTTCAGTAATGTTCTCTCTTTCCTAGTCACCCGTACTGAGTGTTAAAATTTTTCATAAAGTATAATATAAAATTGTGTCTAAAAATATTTTAAAAATGTGTATCATCAATTGATTGAAAGTTATGTCTGCTTACAAATTATATAGTATCTTAGTCCTCTTCCTGGAACTGTAGTTTTGGTGGGTTTTTTTTTTTGGTACCACTCATTTATATGCTAAATGTGATAGAAAATGTGTAAAATCATAGCAGGTAAAGTTTCTTGTCTGTGTTTTGACCTTGCTTTTTAAAAATCTGCAATCAATTAGAGGAAAATATTCTTCATTTCTTAGTTTCTACCAGTTACCTGGCTCTCTCAGATGCATCCCCAGAACCTAGAAGTTTATTGTGCATTATTCTAATTTGAAAGCTGTTGTCATCTAGTTTTATTTTCCGAGACTAAAGTTTAGAGTCCTCTTGATTCACCCCACAGGTTTTCATTCAATACACACATTGAATATCTTCCTTATGTTAGTCACTGTGGTAGGTGCTTAGAATACAAAGTTGTGTAAGTCATGGTCCCTGTCCTCAAAAGAATCTCATCATCCAGTAGGGAGACAGGCATAAAAACAGGAAATTACATTACAGAATGATAAGTACCATTAGAAAGGAGAGCACAAGGGACAGTGATCCAAGGAAGAGAAATTAATTCTGCCTGGGGAGTAGGGAGAGTTTCTTCCTTAAGGAAGGTCCTGCTTGAATTATTCGTTGAATGATGAGTGGATTTAGTAATCTCTGTTCAAGAGTTTTGTCCCAATTAATGGATTGGTACCAAAGAAGTCAAGTCTTCCCTTCAATGGAGGACATTAAAATGATTCTGAATTAGAACATAACGTGTGTTCTGATACAGTTCCTCTGTGGAGCTAGTCCTTAAAGTTATACAAATTTGTAACTCCTAGTTTAAGATGATTCTTGACTTACACTTTGGGTTTTTATTTCGCTACTCTCTGCATATGGATTTTCTTCTATCACTCAACCATCATTCTCTTAATGCTTTTAAAAGGGTTATTGTGGTAGGCAGAATAATGATCCCCCTTCCAAAGATGCACCCCCAATCTCCAGATCCTGTGAATATATTACTTTATATGCAAAAGGGAGCATTAAAGTGGCAGATGTAATTAATTATTGCTAATTATCTGACCTTAAAATAAGATTATCCTGGATTAATTTGGAGGGCCCAAGGTAACCAAGGGTTCTTAGGTGTAGAAAAGGAAGGCAGAGACCTGTCAGAATGGTATGATATGGGAAAGACTCAATTGGCCATTGCTGACCTTGAAAATGGAAGCAAAGGCCACAGTCAAAGAGTGCTGATAGCTTCCAGAGCTGGAAAAGGCAAGGAGATGTGTTCTATCCTGAAGCCTCCAGAAGAATGCAGCCCAGCTAACACTTTGATTTTAGCCCAGTGAGACTCATTTAGGCCCTTTGACCTCCAAGACTGTAAGAGAATAAATTTGTGTTATTTTAAACCACCCAGTTGGTGGTAATTTGTTACAGCAGCAATTGGAAACTAATGCAGCTGCTAAAGTCTGTCCTCAATTATTACTTCTCATCTTACACATTGCTCACACTCCATTCTGCCTCATGGCTTCACAGAGCTCCCTTGCTTCTTTATACCTTCAACTGTCTACCAGGGCCCAGGTTCTCCAGGTTCATTTGTTAATTAAGAAATCCTTGGTTGGGCACAGTGGCTCACACCTGTAATCCCAGCACTTTGGGAGGCTGAGGCGAGCGGAGCACAAGGTCAGGAGATCAAGACCATCCTGGCTAACGCGGTGAAACCCCCGTCTCTACTAAAAATACAAAAAATTATCCGTGTGCGCCTGTAGTCCCAGCTACTAGGGAGGCTGAGGCAGGAGGATGGCGTGAACTGGAGAGGCAGAGCTTGCAGTGGGCCGAGATCGCGCCACTGCACTCCAGTCTGGGCGACAGAGTGAGATTCTGTCTCAAAAAAAAAAAAGGAAAAAAAAGAAAAGAAATCCTTGCCTAATTTCTGTTTATTACTGTCTCAGTACAAACCAATATCCAGCATCTCACATTTTTATTTTCTCATATTTCCTTCTAAGTTTGCCATCAGGTCTCAAATTCCAATTATTGTGTACCTTGGCTCTTGCCAATATTCCCCTCTCACCCCCCAAGTAGACTAACCTTTGTTATTACCCATTCAATCTCATTCTCTTAGAAAGATTCTATTAATTGAAAAATAAAGTGGTGCATTGGGAGCATTTCCTGATGGAACTGGGTGACTAATCTAGGGTCCAAGATTACTCCTAGTCTACTGCAAAATGAAAAAGTTCTTTATAAAGTAGTGGTAGGGGTTGGGGGAGAATAGGCAAGGGCATACATTGGTCATGTATGAACATACTTCCAAACTGACTAAAGGGCATTGTTATCTGTTTTGGGGTACATGTCCAGGTTGCTGTTCTCCCAGGCAGTTTTCATCATTCCTAACCCATGTCATCATGGTTTGGTGTACCAAGGCATGGCGGTGGGGATGTGCCTATTAAGAGATGAAGTATGTCTGAAAAACACTGCTATGGGAGACAAGTGGGTAAAAGTTCAAATGAGAGGAAGCTGAAGGAGAAAAAAAGTTCTTTGGGGGCAATTTTAGACCACAGACCTTGACATTCTGGGATCTAAAGAGTTTTACTGATGAGTCATTCATGAGTGAATCAAAGCAACTCATTGCTCTGCAAAGTTCTTAGAAATAATATGCTCTCCCCAAATTGCATCTTCTCCGTACTTTTCTTCCCAAAGAAACATGTTCCTTTAAGTTACAACTCAGGAGAAAATACCTTCCAATAATGTACTGGTGGGAGAGACAGAATCTGAGTCAGAGTGACCCTCAGAGGTAATGTTTATTGATACGTTTTAACTTGTTGTAGCCCATGTCACTTTTCTTTTGCTGTATCTTAGAGGGAATCTAAAATACAGTCCTCACCTTCCTGTCCTTATGTTGCAGTATGTGGTTTGGTTTCTTTATTTCAGTACTTAATTTGCCTAAACTTTATCTTGTTATTTCCAGTTTCAGAAACTATCTAATGTTCTAAAAAGTGATTTTAAAAGTGGGAACAACTTGGAGTCCTTGATTAAAATATCAATGGATAGTACCAAGTTCTTTTTTAAGTATAGTAAGGGTGGTTTTAAAAAAATCAATTCTATATTTCAAAAGGATGAATAAAATATTATAAAGGGAAATGATAATTTCCTGGCTGTGGCAGGAGTTGAAAGCCGGTGATTGGGGTAGGTTGGGCACATTGTAACTGAAAAACGAAGCCAATGAAAAAAGAACTGAAGCAGAGAGGGTGAACTAGAAATGTCACAGTAGGGGATGAAGGACAAAGCGTCCACAGTCCCAGATCCACAGAGGAATGCCGTGGATATTCTTAACTACAGAAAGATAATATTAAGAAATAATTTCAATTTTAAGTAAATGTAATCAATAGGGAAAGAAAATAACAAAGGCATTATCTAGAATGATGTATCTTATAAGCTGAGAAAGGAAGAGGGACAAAGAAGGAATTTACTCATTTTGGGAACTAAAGAGGGGTGACCATATGCTCACTTGTTCTAGGAGTATAATTCTGGCCAAGTTAATCTCACAGCAAAACTCCAACCTGAGAATAATATTGATAGATATGTGTCAGACACTGGCCCATAGGATATATATGTAATCCCTGTGTTAGTTCATTCTTGCACTGCAATAAAAAATACCTGAGACTGGGTAATTTATAAAGAAAAGAGGTCTAATTGACTCATGGTTCTATAGGCTGTACAGAAAGCACACCAGCTTCTGCTTCTGGGGAGGCTTCAGGAAACTTACAATCATGATGGAAGGTGAAGAGGAAGCAGGCATGTCTTACATGGCTGGAGCATGAGCAAGAAAGAGGAGGAGGGGAGGTGCTACGTATTTTTAAATGACTAGCTCTCATGAGAACTCACTATACAGTACCAATGGGGTACAGTGCTACCCGTTCGTGAGAATTCTGCCCGCATGATCCAGTCACCTCTCACCAGGCCCAACATTGAAGATTACAATTCGACATGAGATTTGTGTGAGGACACAGATCCAAACCATATCAATCCTCAAAACAGCCTTATGAGGTAGATAGTGTTACTATCATCTACATTTTTAGCTGGGAATATTGAAGCATGACTACTGGCCCAAAATGCCAGTGCTTATAAGTAGTGGATATGAGATTTGAGCCCAGACCATCCAACTCCATGGTTAGCAATGGTCAAGATTGCTAACTCCAAGGTAAGCAACTGTGCCACGCTGCCTTGGGAAGAGCCTTTGGACAATGAAATTGTGGGACGATGGTTTGTTCTAGGAATGGACTGATACATTAAAGACTGAGCTGTCCTCTGTCATGGCAGCAGTGGGATGAGAGTTGAGGAGCAAACCTTGTTTCATTGCAACAAGGTAACAACAACATAAAGGAACAAAGACAGTCCACCAGTATTTGCAGTGTAGAACTCCATCCTAATTTTCTGGGAGTTTTAACCATCTGCGAGATACAAGGTTAGTGAGTAGAACTTGGGGATGAGAGGAGAGGGGAGCTTGGAGCAGGATTTCAGAACCAGAGGTTCTCAGGAATTGGTGCTATAATCAGAATGGAAAGATAGAGTCCAAGAGGTGTTACTGAAACAGCAGGGGTTTGGTCTAGGTCCTGCTCCTCGCTGCACAGAATGCCAATCACTGAGATGACAAGTATTGCCAAGGAAAAAGACTTTAATCAGGTGCTGTAGCCAAGGAGATGGGAGCTCAGTCTCAAATTCAGCTCCCTGACTCACTAAACTAGGACTTTATATAGCAGGGAAGAAATGTAACAATATGTAAAAAAAAAACAGGAACTGGATGCCAGGGGTGCAGAAGGAGGCATCTGGTGGGGCGATCTGGTGAGTTTTAGTTCTTTGATACTTTTTTTGAGCGACCTGAAGGTCTTTTCCTGAGGAAGTGTATTAGTCTGTTTTCATACTAGTATGAAGAACCGCCTGAGATGGTTAATTTATAAAGGAAAGAAGTTTAATTGACTCACAGTTCAGCATGGCTGGGGAGGCCTCAGGAAAATTACAGTCATGGCAGAAGGTGAAGGGGCAGCAAGACACCTTTTTCACAAGGTGACAGGAAGGAGAATGAACTACCAAAGACTTATAAAACCATCAAATCTAGTGAGAACTCACTATCATGAGAACCACATGGGGGAAACTGCCCCCATGATTCAATCACCTTCACCTGGTCTCTTTCTTGGTATGTGGGGATTATGGGAATTATGGGGGTTACAATTCAAGATGAGATTTTGGGTGAAGACACAGCCAAACCATATCAGGAAGGAACTCAGATGAAACAAATACAAGTTTCAAGCGTTAACAACAGAAGGGTCAATTTCTATGTTTATCCCATAGACAGTTTGTTCTAGGAAAGAACTGATACATTAAAGATAGAGCCGTCCTCTGTCATGACAGCAATGGGATGGGATGAGAATCTATGGGACTGCCTATGGGACTGTTGGGTCAATTTCAGAGGGAGATCCAGGACAATGTTGTGAACAGTAGCAAAAATTACCATAAGGGATTTGGATCTTTTTGAAGCTTATTAATAATAAAAGTAGCCTTGTGTTACATCTGCTGTGAAGCTTCCCACCACAGGCAATTTGGGGGCTGCCAAGTTACAGGATCCAGGGGTTACCATTCCCATAGAATATTCATCTGTCTGGAGTTGTGCATAAATGGCCCTGCTGACTTGTATGTCAGTGGAGAGGAACTTGCAGAGTTTGCAGCAACTGCAGTTCCCCTTCATGACTTTGGAAGATAGGGATGCCTGGTGTCCTCATGCTCTCTATATCTCAGAACTCTCTTGAGTTGATAAGGACTTTCCAATCAGCCTTTTTTTCATTATCTCCTGCCTACTTTAACTTCAGACACATTCACATTCATCAGTCTTGTCTTATCTGAACAATGAGCGGGGCTAGTACCAGGGACAATGGAAGAGGTAATATTCAGAGACTTTAATTATATTCACACTTGAGGAGTCTCCAGAAAGAACACTTTGCAAGTCATAAACTATCAGCACCAGAGCTGCCACACACTTGTTTTTAACTATTGATGAGCAGCTAGTTTGGTCGTGGGATGCCTTTCAGTGTTAACTTTGCAGCACCATAGTCCTGGTTCTCTGGACAGAGTTGCTCTAGCCGGGTTACTTTGGTCAGAGTTAGAAGGAATAAACACTGTCAGTTTGATGCCACCAACATTCACTGGGCACCTTCTATGTGCCAGAGTTTGTTTGTGGTTCAATGTTCTGTTTGGGATGAGAGAAAAATTATCTCAGCTTTCAGGAGCTCACAGTGAAGAACTGAGGAGGAATATGGAAGCAAATAAACACAAATCAGCATGAAAGGTGCTGCGGAGAAGCTACTTTAAGGGGGCAGAGGAAGATGTGGTCAACATTTGGGGAGCTCTGACAGGCACCCAGAGAAGCAGATGCTTGAGCTGAGTTCCTCTGGTCTAATCCTTGTAGGTCTGTTCATCTGCATGGGATCCCTCTATCAGAAGGTATTGACCTTGGCTTCAGAATCATCTGGAAAGCTTTGAAACACCTCAATGCCTAGACTGCAGCCCAGACCAACTAATATTCCCTGGGGGTGGTACCCAGGCATCTGTATTTTTAAAAATTCTACGTGAGATACCAATGGGCAGTCAAGTTTGAAAACCACTGTCATAAATCCAGAATTCAGTAATTCAAAAATAAGAGTTAGGAAGATGATTGTATTATGGTTTGGAGACTGTTACTGTATTCTGAGAGGGCTGGTAGAGAAAAGAATATTGTTGTTCAGAGATCAGTGGTTATATCTAGTCATGTTCAAACACAGGAGCATCACAGAATTTTACTAACACAGTTGGCCCTCCATATCTGTGGTTTCACATTCACAGATTTGAACAACCAGGAACCAAAAATATATTTTTTAAAAAACCGACAAAAATACAACAGTAAAAATTACTAATAAAAACAATGTGTAGTATAACAACTATTTACATAACATTTATACTCAACTAGGTATTAAAAGTAATCTAGGGATGATTTAAAGTATATGGGAAGATGTGTGTAGGCTAAATACAAATGCTACACCATTTCATATTAGGGACTTCAGCAAACTTCGATTTTGGTATCCTCTGGGGTGCTGGAACCAATCCTTGCGATGACTAAGGGATGACTCTATAGTAAAATTGGGAAAATAACCTGAACTATTTATGTCATAAATAGGCATGGGAGCTAGGCATGGGATATGAGCTGGGAAGCAACCTGAAGTTAGTAATTTCTACATATGTTTTGTATCTCCCACTCCTAAAAAGTCTTGGGAAAGCCTGCATCTTAAAGTAAACTTAAGAAGAAACCAGAGAAGTTCCACCTAAGGATGCAGAGAAAGTGCATACATTTAAGTGTCAACCTTAAAATTATGGAAATTGTTTGCAGATTGTACTATTCTATAAATCCACTTCAGATTTTTAAATTAGTTTTTAAACCTACAAATTCTTTGAAAATAGGCCACCCGGGGCTCACATATGCATGACTACTTCAATTAAACAATAATAATGATAATATTGGTCATATTATATTTATAGCATATCTCAATATATCAGTACTTACCATATTTTATTTAATTCCCAGAAAAGTCTTGTGAAGTAGGTAACTATGGTTTTTTTCCCAGTACTCAGAATAGACTATGAGGCACAGAAATGTTAAATAAATTGTCTGGCTATGGGGTACCATGTAGCCTGAGTTGGGATATAAACCTAGTCATTCTGAACTTCTCCACTCCTTATTCTCTCTCTCTTCATTGCGAAAGGGAGTGACTTGATGTAGTTGAAAAGAAAACTGGTTTGAGAATAAGAAGATAAGGATTCCATGTCTGATTGACCTGCTCTGTGATCTTGAGTTAGTCACTCAGCCTCTCTGAACCTTACTGTCTTCTTTAAACACTAAAGATCAGACATAATATGACATTACAATTTGCCTTGTAGTAATGAGTTGCAGAGGGAATGCATGTTGAAAATCACTTTAGAATCTCACCGATATATCATTCTTCTGAAGGGCATCATTGCGACATATATGTGGTGGGTGCCTGTAGTTCCAGCTACTAGGGAGACTGAGGCAGGACAATGGCATGAACCTGGGAGGCAAGCTTGCAGTGAGCCGAGATCGTGTCACTGTACTTTAGCCTGGGCAACAGTGCAAGACTCCATTTCAAAAAAAAAAAAAAGACATGTACATATATGTATACACACATATGCATATACTCTATATATATATACACACACACGCAGAGAGATATATAAATAATATATATATAAAAAATATATATGTACCTGTCTATATATGCTATATATATAAAAACACACTATATATACACACTATATATACACACACACTATATATATCGCGTGTGTATATATGTATATAGTGTATGTATTGACAGGTACATTTTTTTTTTCCTAAAACAAAGAGTATAGGGATTTACTTTGCATTTTTGTGTAAGTTTCATAGATGACTATTTTTCTTTTGTCAGAAAATACCACTCATCTTCCCCATCCTCCTTGTAGTTGTGGAGAACTTACATGAAAGGCAGGTGCAGCCAGACAGGTTTAACTTTTTTTTTTTAAAAAAAAAAACTAACCTGTGTCCTATAGAGGATGCCCCATCTGGCTCCTTGATCCTTTGCAATCTAGATGAGTCTTTTTAGCTCTTGATGTGAAGCAGAATGGTTCTGAAACAAGCAGCTTAGACCCTTTGGGAAATTAATCAGGCAGAGGAGGCAGTTCTGAGTCTCTAACAGGTACGTTAAGGAGCATTCTGAAGCTTGTCTAGCTTGACAGGAAATTGCCTGGGGGAACTCTAAGAAATACAGACAGGCTTGGCTAAGGTAGGCATTGAAGTTTGCAGTTGCTTAGATTGTTCTATATTGTTAGGACATAGAAAAACTTCAGTCCTAGAAGATGCAATCCATTTGGTACATGAAATTGATGGTACTGCAGATATTAACAACAAATTAGGTGGGTACTGGAAGGTCCTCAGTGTGACCCTACCGTCTTATAGTGTCCTTCATGTTCTTTCCCAACCTTCTCTCCAAGCTAAACAAGACTTGTTCGACAGATATGTGTATGAAGCTAGAATGGAACTGTGGTTCTTGAGGAGTAGTGGTATGTGAGCATCTAGGGTAGGTGGTAGAAGAGTAGTGAGTGAGTGTCATCCAGGAGGGGGCCAGAGGGGATCGGTGCTGCTACTCCTCCCTCCCTGCAGCCTCAGGTCCCATGGTCTTCACAGTCACGGTCACTGTCCTCCATCAGCTCCTCACTGTCTCTCAGCGGGACAAGTGCCACAGACTCCTGATTGTTTTGGAGTCTCTCCTTGGGCCTTCCTGGTGTCCATCCAACTTCCCCATCATGACCAGGGCTGTTTTACCAAGTACCAAGGTGGTCACCATCAGCACCCATAGATTGTAGGATAAAAATCTAAACTCAGCATAACATCAAAACCCCTTCACATCTGACTTCAATCTTCCTGGTCCCCCTGGAGGGGGCTGGATCTCACAATGGGCGGGTAATAGTCCACTCTCCCATCTTGATTGATTGCTGACCTGCCGGTAGGGAGCCAGAAAAGACAAAGATGAGGAAACTGAGCCAGATGGAGACCAGTCATGCTCTTCTCTGCCTCTTCATTTGACCTGCCCCTTAGCCACGAAGACACTGTTTGCAGTGGTTCCTACCTTCTTCTAATCTTGAAGGAGTTTATTTCCTTAAAATCCACAAGTCCTGTAGTGCTTTCTCACTCTATAATTTGTATATCTCCACAAAGCAAGATTTTTGTCAAATCTGACCTTCTGTAATTTGTGTTTAAAAAACACTGAATATGAGTTTTCAAACTACTATGCATAATTCCCACTTCCAAAGGACAATCTGAAACAACTCTTATCTCCTCCTTCCCTAAGAGTCACATCAGGAGGTTTTAATGATACATTAACTCATCAAAAATATTAATTAAGCTTCTAAGATAGAGCTAGAATTAAACTCAGATTCCACACTATCTACTTCGCACAGACAGTGTTTCATGCTTGCCTCTGGCTTTACTCTGTTGGCTGCCAACCCTTGGCCCCAACGAGAGGGGGATTTACAGGGAAAACAGTGGAGCTTACATTTTAGGGCCTCTGCTTTGACTGTGTCCTTCCCAGGTCTCTGCAAATAGCTATAGCAATGTGATACATGGTTACATGTTTGTAAAGCTGGTAAAAGTGAGACATTTTAACTGCATTAGGACCAGAATCTCTTTCCCTTCTGATTTCTCTTCTGTGATACCTCCTTTGATGACAGGTAGTGCTAGAATAGGTATTCGTAAGTTTAATTGAGGATACATTCAATGAGTTCAGTGGGATTTATCCATGCACTTTACAATCACTCCTGTGTACAGTTAAGTTACTGTGTATGCACTCATGATATCGTTACAGAGGTCTGGAACCAGAATCTCTTGGGACAGGGCCAGAGAGGGCAGGCTTCATGAGGTCTGGGAATAAGGCTTTCAGTTGTGTGTGTGTTTGTTTGTTGGCTTATCACTGAGACCTCAGGACTGCATTGGCTCAGAGTAGGTGTTTAATAAATGCTCATGAAGTGAATTTTTATGCATATAAAGCCTTGAGAATGACCGTTTCTGCTTATTTAGTATCTTATAGAGCAAGACTGCAGATCAAGATTTTCCAACGTGGTGCTAACTTTTTTGAGAACAGTTAATGAGAACTAGGAAAGTCCTTGTAGACCGTCCAATCCAGTGGCTTTCAAATGGAAAGTGTGAAAGGACAACAGAATTACATGGATTCTTTTCCAAACTGCTTTTTTCCAGTGATGCCATATTCTGTAAGACTTCGTGTGAAGGTGTGGAGGACAGATAATATCTGAATCTTCCAGGCAATGAGAGGGATGGTGTGAGTCTGGAAATTCTTTGTGATGGTCTGAGACTACCCTTACTCCAGTTTAGAACACTGACTTAATTCGATCTGTTTTTTTAAACAAATGGCCTCTGAGACATACAGCAGTGAGGGTAGGGACTCTTACCCAGTTACAGAGCGGAGTCAGGGCTAGAACTCAACTCTTAAAAATTTCAAATACAGTGTTCTTTCTACAATATTGTGCCTACTTCTGCACTTTTGCTTGTAGGCAACTTCCTTTTCCTTTAATTCTGTAATATTTGAAGAGTACATCACAACTTACACACTTCTCTATATTGTTTTACATTACTTCTCATGGTTTCTCATGGATAAATATAGTATTTTCTTATATTTTAAATTTTCTAAGAACAGGTAACATATTTTAAACTTCCTTTGCAATTCTGCAGGTAACTAACACAGTGATGATAAGCTAATATTAAGAGAGCCAAATAGTTGATGATTAGTTTATTAATATCTCAAAATAATCCATTTGATGTGCGAAGATGCTATTGGGTACAACATTTCACGTATACATTCAATTCTTGTCAGAAATATTATCCACCTTTTGAAAAACATGTTGATTAAAGAATAACATGGGCTGTGGGCATAGGTACAGTAACAGCAGCCAGAGGTTTTTGGAGGTCCAAGATCAAGAAGCAGGATGTCTAACAGGGCTTTTGAGAATTCTAGGGCAGCCAGTACTCAAAAGGCAAGATTTGATTGTGAATGATTTCATGCAGCTCCATTGGTTAATAAGCGAATCCTGCCCACACTTGTGGATAACATGGGAAGCTATCTGAGCAGGTAAAGGCTAAGACAGAAAGACCCATGAACAAAACTGGGATATAGAACATAGATAATTCACCAGGAACTTGGTTACTTTGTTGTACATTTCATGCTTTTATATTTCTTCTTCCCTTTCATTTCCATGCAATGTGTTTATAACTTGTAGCTAGATTTTTAGATTCCTGCCAGACAAATTCATTCAATTAATTAATTAGGCAAATTAAAGTGAAAATTATTTTTTAGGGGCTGTTAAAATTTACAAGATGTCAGCACATTCCTCTCACATGCTTTTATTATTATAATAAATGTTGTTTAATCATTAGCCCTGTGTTAATTGTTAGTTTGGGGAAAGATTTACATGTTTCAAATTGGGAGAAATCATTTTGGCTATGGCTACCTCTTTTATTTTACTTATATATATTTTTTTCCATCACACAGTGTTTGGCTTTTACAACCACATAAATTTTGATTAGAACCTGAAATAATTCAGTAAAATAAGATGATGCTTTTTTGTTCTGCTCAATCTTTGTATCATAACCTTCACTTCTCAATGCTCAAATGATAGAATGAAAAATGGACAATTCTTGACTGCATCATGCTGCCCCTTGGGTGGCTGTACTGTTATTTCACACTTGATACAGTCACATTTTTTCTATACTTATGAGTTTTCTCAAAAATTATACTCTAAAGTGCATGAGTTTAGAGACTATGTCTTTTATTTTATTTTATTTTTTTACTTTAAGTTCTGGGATACATGTGCAGAACCTGTAGGTTTGCAACATAGGAATATGTGTGCCATGGTGATTTGCTGCACACCTATCAACCTGTCATCTGGGTTATAAGCCCCATATGCATTACATATTTGTCCTAATGCTCTCCCTCCTCTTGCTGCCAACCCCGCCACAGGCCCTGATGTGTGATGTTCTCCTGCCTATGTTCATGTGTTCTCATTGTTCAACTCCCACTTATGAGTGAGAACATGCAGTGTTTGGTTTTCTGTTCTTGTGTTAGTTTGCTGAGGGTGATGGTTTCCAGCTTCATCCGTGTCCCTGCAAAGGACATGATCTCATTCTTTTTTATGTCTGTATAGTATTCTATGGTGTATATGTGCCACATTTTCTTTATCCAGTGTATCGTTGATGGGCATTTGGGTTGGTTCCAAGAAGATGAGAGAAAGAGACTATGTCTTATTAATTCCATTAGGTTGGCGTCTTAGTGATTCTATTAGGTTGCTGCGAAAGTAATTGCGGTTTTTGCCATTACTTTCAATTGCAAAAATGGCAATTACTTTTGCCTCAATCTAATACATGTCTTGTAGTAGTAGTTTCCAAACTAGCCATATCAGAATCACAAGATGTCTTTTAAAAAACCTAGAATTTAGGATCTCAGCTTGGGAATTCTAAAAAGTTTTAAGAAGGGTCTCAAGATTCTGACTTTTTAAAAAGCTCATCCATATAATTTTTCTGGACAGTTGATTTTGAAAGTCACTGTCTATAGCATGAAACACTGCCTTGCATTTAGTAATTGCTCAGTGTTTCTTTGTTTATTTTGAAACCTGCATCACTCAAGAGAGCCGTGTAAACCAAGTCTAGCATGTTTACTTCGTTATTTTCTCTTCTTTTTATTTTATTTTATTTTACTGTAAGTTCTGGGATACGTGTGCTAATCATGCAGGTTTGTTACATAGGTATACATAGCTTCTGCACAGCAAAAGAAACTATCATCAGAGTGAACAGGAAACCTACAAAATGGGAGAATATTTTTGCAATCTGTCCATCTGACAAAGTTCTAATATCCAGAATCTACAAGGAATTTAAACAAATTTACAAGAAAAAAACAACCACGTGAAAAAGTGGGTGAAGGATATGAATAGACACTTCTCAAAAGAAGACTTTTATGTTCTCTTCTTGGTGCTTTGCCATGCTTCACTGACTGCCTGACAAAAACCAATTCAGATGCATTCTTTTTTTGTTTCATGGTGCATATTGATAAAATAACCAAGACTTTTTATTGCTTCTTCCAACAACTTGAAAAGTCTGATGGTGCTTTTTAAAATTTGCATTAGTGCTTTGTGGCACAAGACCACCCTGTTGCCTGTGTTTTCTGGCTGGAAGTGTTGGATATATCTGGGAAGACTGATGCAAGACAAATGTCTACCCACATTGACACTGTCCTTTGGATCCTGGCGGTGGCTGCTGTTTTCAGAGTCTTCTTCCACTTTAAACATACTCTAAATGATGTATTTGTTCCAGAAAGCTATCTAATCTCTGATTACTCTCTGCTGCCTGGCCTTCTGATTACTTCTCTTTCCAACTGCCATTTTCCAGATCATCATACGGCAGTCATCCATTCTTGGTGCATTGCCAGCCCATTGAAATTATGACAGAAAACTCTGCAGTTGTCAACTGAATAAATGATTTGCTTTAGCATTGAGTAGTTTGGTCTCATTCCCATATTTGTTATGGGTTACTCTGTCTTGCAATTTTAAATTCAAAAAGCATTGTTCCAGCACTGAGGAAACTTTTCAAGAAGCTTAATGTGTTGGTTGCTTAGTGTACTTAGTTTCCTAGAGCTGTGTAGAAATGTGTTCCTGGCTTATACTTCATGGGTCACGAGTAGAGTCACTAAAAGTTAGGAAAAAAAAAATCAAAAGATGAGAGAAATGGGTTGGTAGAGGATGAGTAAAAAAATAACAAATAGAAGTGAGGAATACTTAGGAGAGAGTACAGAAGAGATGGAGAGGGGAGAAAAAGTACTAACACATAGTAACCTAGAGAGGCTCTCTTAGGAGGTTTTGCAGTAAGGGGATGATTCACTAAGAATATTTCAAAGATTGTATCTGACATGCAAGCACTTGGGCCAAGAGCCTTTTGCAGATTTGGGCTGTCTCTTCCCCCCATCCCCATGCCCACTCTTATTTATATCCTTTGAAATGTCATGAGCAGATTATTCCATTTACAACCATTTTTTCCCCAATTAACCTAATGCAGAGATTTTAAATATGTGACTGGTGGATTTACAAGTTAAGCACTGGTCCATGAATCCTCTAGAATGGTTTGTAAAATCTGTATTTTATCTTCATTTTTCTCCTCCAGGGGGAAGTCCAAAAATTCATCCTATTCTCAAA
>NW_012106686.1:348397-362426 GCF_000951045.1 Mandrillus leucophaeus | reverse complement strand
TTTTTTTTTTTTTTGTCGTTGTTTTGTTTTTTAATTAAAATTTTAGAAGGTCAACTACCAGTGGACTCCAGTCATGGAAACCTATCACTGAGTAACATATTCTCCAGATAACAGTCAGCAGAATCCTGGGAATTAGCCTGATGACTGTAGCTGGTTCCTGGGCTGATGCTTCCATCCTTTACCATTTAGTTGGTTTGGAGCTTGATCAATCCTCAGTGTTACCTTCTGTCTCTCATCTTCTCAAAGGAGTCTTAAACCTTTGGATGTCATTTTCCAGTTTCCTGTTAACAAAACACCCATGACTTGTTTTTTATTTTTATTTTTCCCTTTTTTCTTCTTTTTTACACAGGCAGTGGATAGCTGAGATACTTTTCAGACTTGAATTACAGGTGCAAATCATTTGTTGTATTTAGGGTTTCTCCCCTGCAAGTTGGAAAATAGATCTGTGTTTGCATTTTCAGCATTTTTAAAAGGCTAGTGCATTAGTTGATTTGCAAAGTATTTTGTAACTACTTGAATGTAAATATTTTTCCAGGGTCAGTTTCGGGAACACAATTTTCAGTGCATACCCACCCTCAGATGACTACAGTTATCATTAGGACTTTTGATAATCTTTACAGTTTCCTGCCTGAAAGAATTTTACTGATGTTAGGAAGTATATTCTGATACAACTTTCAGGTCCCCTGATAACTCCTTGAGCATGTATAATCTCTCTTTTATGGTAATTTTTTCAGTCTGTGACAGAAGCAGGATTTTCATCAGTCTGGCAAAAACTTCTGAGCTAATAAGTTACTAGTTCTGAGTTTATTTTCAAATGGGTGATAGTTGCCCATTCCTCTATTCTCTGAGTTCCTGAAGAGAACCAGCAGAAACTAGAAGCAGGAAAAGAGAGGAGATGAGATTAGTGATGAAATGTAACAGAATGGAACCTGTTAAACAGCCCTTGCCTATCGATAGTGGGGTTGGCTGATGTGTCTGAGAAGGAAAAACCACAGCTTAAAATGAGTACAGTCAGGCTGGGTGCGGTGGCTCACGCCTGTAATCCCAGCACTTTGGGTGGCCAAGGTGGGCGAATCATGAGGTCAGGAGTTCGAGACTAACCTGACCAACATGGTGAAACCCTGTCTCTACTAAAAATACAAAAATTAGCTGGGCGTGGCGTTGTGTGCCTGCAGCCCCAGTTACTCAGGAGGCTGAGTGAGGAGAATCGCTTGAACCCAGGAGGCGGAGGTTAGAGTGAGCCTAGATCGTGCCGCTGCACTCCAGCCTGGGTGACAGAGTGAGACTGTCTCAAAAAAAAAAAAAAAAAAAGAAAGAAAGAAAGAAAAAAAAAGACTACAGCCATAAGTACTGATTTCACCATGGGGGAAAATTCTATGTGTCCTTTACATAGATTTTATTGTAGAATTTATTGCTCCAAAGATTTATATCTTGCATTTACTTATTATGTATTTATTTCATTTATGGAAGGCAATATGAAAACCTGTATTTGTATTTGTATGTAACTGTTTGGAGTAAAGTTTTAAAAAACTTACTTCCAGACCTGCTTGATGCTCATTAATTCCTTGTTTTCAGATTGCTTAATACCCATTTCCTATTTCATACCTTAAATTACTTTAATTATTATTCAGATTTGTCTAATGGTAATCATTTTATCCCCTAACATGGAATAGTCATGTGGATTTATGTTTATATCTATCTCTACCTCTTAGCAAATAGCCATAAGCCCATAGTAATAAATGATCCCCTTGACAACCATAAGTTCTTTTCTTTATGTTTATCAGTGCAGGGATTAGGGATACCAATGAGCAAGACCAGAAAATTGTCCAGGCAAAAGAGGTTCTGACAGATGTCAAGGCTGAGAGAAGTGAGTAAGTCTGTGGATAAGGGAAGCACACCAGGTTTAGTATCTTAACAAGGAGATGGCGGAACATAGAAGAAATAAAGGGCAAAGGAGCTCAGCCAGATTAGAGTCTCGAGAGGTGGACAGCAAGAATTCTGAGGCCTGGGAAACACATACATAGGTAAAGTTGAGTAACAAGTGTCAAAAAAGTGGCCAAGAGGGCCAGGTAGAAGAAATCAGGACCAGACCCAGTGTCTGGACAGCAGATTCAATAGAAAATCTGCAGGAAAAAAAAAAAAAAAAAAGACCATGATAACATGTATTGTGAGCCTGAAAAAGGACTATGATATGCTGTATGCACTGGACCAGGAGGAAGTCAGCATGAGGCAGTACAGAGCCCACAGGCAGGAAAAATAGGAGAAGCAGAAGGAACAGGAAGCCAGTCAGTGCCTGGCTGCACCTTTGGCAGAATTTCATCTGGACCTAGTTGGATTGCTTATCTTTGCATTTTCTAGACATCCTTTATCTTTTTAATTTATTGGTCAATGGCATATATATATTGCACCATGCAGCTCAAGCAACCAACCCTTTTGTACTTTTTTATTTAGAAAAAAAGTAAGACTCTGTTGGGAGGCTTTTACTGTCTGCGCTTTTCTGATTCATTTCAACTTTATTTAATCTATACAAGACCAAATACAATGGAGCATTCTTGTCCCAATTGTAATAGATCTTATGTTGACACATGGCTGCCATTGTCCTGTGAAAGGAGTAAAAGGAATTGCTGTAAGAGGGTCCTTCTGTGCCAGTTTTTCCTTCAGAGTTTTTGTTGCTTTTGAAAACATCCTCATCCGACCTCCTTTACTGATAAGATTTTAATGGGCCAAGTGCAAATCCAGGCATTACTTTAGAATTTACAGTTTAGATGTTTACCGTTGAGTTGAGTATATATACTACAGGGGGTAGAGGTAAGTAATCAGACTATGTTCACATTTTGAAATAAGTGCTCCTCTGCCAGGGTTATATAAGGACACCTTCATTTGCTAGTTTGATTGATCTTCTGAGAAGGTTCAAATGGGGAACAGCTAATGCTACTGATTCCTCTCTCACAGTGGTTGAAAAGGGATTTCCAATAGTTCAAGTCAGAGTGAAGAAACAGGAAAATTTCAGGCCTAGGCAAGGACCTGGTCAATAGCATGTTGCAAGAGTCTTGAGGAGCAAAAGTCTCTTATTTACATTCTGGTTTCATCCACAGAAAAACCAGGTTTTCTATTAGAATGATACAGAAAAATGGATGAAAATTATACTGATTGGATGCTCAGACAGAAAGATGCTCCCTGACATGAGTGACTCTTGGTGGAGGTAGGTATGAGAGGCTGGTGATGGGCAGCCACGTTAGCAGAGAGAGGCAAAAACAGTTGGTCAGTTGAGAAAGATGAAGTTCTAATGTTGTTGAATCTTAACTGGTTTGAAACACTAAACAGTCCCTCCCAGCATCTCCCTGTCATCACTACTTTGTTTTCCCCAGTCCCATGTTCGTAGTGCTGGCTGTCTTGCTGCTAGTCAGCCTTTGGACCTGAGTTTTTTCTTGTGGTTTTTGGTTGGAGGACATGATGACCTCACAGATGGTCTTCATAAATCAGCCACTGTGCTCCCAGGAATCTTTGATTCTACTCTCTAGTTTGTCTCCTTGACTGTGCCCTGAAACCTGGCTCACTCTATTAAGTCATGCTGGATATTGTGGGGTCATTTGCCACCCCTCATGCATGTCCCTGACCCACTTGTTTTCTCTGAAAGTCGACTTTCATTTCTGTAGCTCTACTTCTTTGCTCTTCTTCCTCTGCCCCATAGCTGTCAACCCAGCTGCACGCAGCCAACCCAAACCCTTTGTAATTTTTCTCTTCAGTGATTCACAATATATGTCCTCTCTGACTTGGGAGCAAGTTAATGTTAAGGATTTTGCACTTAAAATTTAATATAGGGATCATTGGCTCTGAGTCGAGGAGTGGGTATTATGCCAAAATACTTATTGTCCCATGTTGTGTCTAGCAAGTTGGCAATTCTGATATATGGCTATTTTAAACAGAAAGTCCAAATGAACTTTAGAATTGGCTTGAGAAGGAAGAGAGAAAGAATTTTAAATTAAAGCAAAAGAATCTTGTGTTTTCTACCCCAGCTATACTGAGGTGATATAGTTTGGTTGTTTGTCCCCTCCAAATCTCATGTTGAAATGTAATCCCCAGTTGGAGGTGGGACCTGGTGGGAGGTGTTTGGGTCATGGGGATGGATTCCTCATGAATAGCTTGGTACTATCCTTGCAATAACGAGTGAGTTCTCGCTCTGAGTTCATGTGAGATCTGTCTCTTTAAAAGACTGTGACACCTCCCCCTACTCTCTTGCTCCCACACTTACCACATGATGCACCTGCCTCCCCCTTTTCTTCTGCCATGGGAGTTCCATATGCACCTAACTCTGGAGCTCCCAAGTTTATAAAACAGTTGCTAATAGAATAAGAAATGAGATAGACAGCAACACAATTATAGTGGGGGATTTCAAAGCTCCACCGACAGCACTAGACAGGTCATCAAGACAGAAAGTCAACAAAGAAACAATGGATTTAAGCTATACCCTGGAACAAATTGACAATCTACCATGATTGGAAGTTTCCTGAGGCTTCACTAGATGCAGATGCCAATGCCACACTTCCTGTACCAGCCTGCAGAAATGTGAGCCAAATTAAAACCACTTTTCTTTACAAATTACCGAGTCTCAGGTATTCCTTTACAGCAATGCAAGAATGGGTTAACACATAAGGCTTATGAGTTAACTGATTTGTGACCCTCCAAATATAATAAAGAACAAATGAAATATCTAACCATTGGGAGCCCTCTCTGTGGCTCTCCAGTCAGTTGGATGGAGGCTCACAGGGGTTATAACTACCTCATGAGATCAGCAGGTTATAATCCCTCCTAGGATTACGTAACACACTATGCAGATATTTATAATTATATTGTGAAGGAGAAATTAGATGTGCGAGTATACATTTTGAAGTAGGAGGAAATGAAAAGGGACAGTAAGAGTAAAAGATTTGGCTCTGATTCTGTTTGGTAAAACCTCTTTTGAACAAAGATTTCCTCAAAGAAACGAGAGCAAAATATAATCAGCTTGAGGGCTCTGAGTATAGCATTGTGTCATATGGATCAAAAGGAAGCTTAAGCTTTTGATCCCTTTTCTCAGGTGGGGAATGGGATTTAGAGGTATGTCAGTATCTACAAATTCAGTTCTAAGATGTTGAGAAGAAGCTTTGAAGCCAATAAAAAGCATAAGGCAGGATTTCATTAAAAATAGTTATTGGGGAACATTGAGCTGTGGTGTGGAATATTGGGCTAGCACTGGAATATGGGATTATGCACATACCCTGAGATGCCTCTGCGCCCAGTCACACCACAACGTCTGAAACAGCACCCCTGAAATTTCTTTGCTGCAGACCTCAAGCAATGACTTCATGATGTTGGGAGCACTGGCAAAATCCGGTGCCTTGATGAGCCATTGGGAATGATGGCTGCAATCTTAACAGTTAAGTCTTTAGTCAGAGACGAATGAACTCATTTAATACAAAGCTTTTTCAAAATCCATGGGGGTGATTATGTAGACAGTCATAACTAAAAATAGTAATCCCTGAAAGTCTCATCCCATATTTACATTGCATTTAAAGGGCTATAAAGTTGGCATGGTGATTATATCCTATTGTGTCCAACATTTGGCATTTGAATTACTAAGGACCCATAACTTAACCCTCAATACTTTTGAGACAGAATTTATATAAATGATGAATGCTTTATTAAAGGTAATAATAATAGTGTCTTTACCATTTTCCAGTTCACAGAGCACTTTTTCACATATTATTTTTGAAAGAAAGAGTTTCTCTATAAACTAAAAAAAAAAAAAAAGATGGTGTTCAGCAGTTGTAGTAGTATAAATTGTCTCCCCTAAAATTCAGATTTTGAAATCCTATCCTCTGGTACCTCACAGTGTGACATTATTTGGCAATAGGGTTGTTGCAGATGTAATTAACTTGAGATGCAGTCATTAGGGTGGGACCAATGCCAGTATGACTGAAGTCCTTATCAAAAGAGGATATTTGGACACAGGCATGCACACAGGGAGAACGTCACATGAACATGAAGGCAGAGATCGGGTGATGTGACTACAAGCCAAGGACTGCCAAAGCTTGCCAGCCAACCATTAGAAGCAAGCAGAGAGGCATGAACAGATGCTTCTTCACAGTCTTGAGAAGGAAGCAACCAGCTGACAACTTGATCTTGGACTTCTACCCTCCAGAGCTATGAATCAGTAAATTTGTGTTTGTGGTATTTTGTTATGGGAGCCCAAGCTAACTAATACAGCAGTCATCAACACATCCATGTTATTTGTGATTGTTCTGCAGCTTTGAGTGTTACCTTTTTTTCCTCCCACTTTCCCCTGAAACCTTCTGAAATTGGAGGTTGGTTTCCTTAGAGAAGGTGTGGATGTTGGTAAGGTTGGGTGAGGCCTGGGTAAGGAAGGGCAGGATAAGGGGTGTTGCAGGGTGAATGCCTGAGCCAGCAGAGGATGGTGAATGGTGGCCCGGAGAGTAGAGGCCGGAGAGAGAAAGACAGTCCATGCAAATGGACACCAAAAGCAAACAGGAGTAGTTATTTTTATATCAGACAAAACAAACTTTAAGGCAACAGTGGTTAAAAAAAGACAACGAGGGACATTATATAATGGTGAAAGACCTTGTCCAACTGGAAACTATCACAATCCTAAATATATACGCACCTAACTCTGGAGCTCCCAAATTTATGAAACAATTACTAATAGACCTAAGAAATGGGATAGACAGCAGCACAATAATAGTGGGGGACTTCAACACGCCACTGACAGCACTAAACAGGTCATCAAGACGGAAAGTCAACAAAGAAACAGTGGATTTACACTATACCCTGGAACAAATGGACTTAACAGATACATACAGAACATTCTACCCAACAACTGCAGAATATACATTCTATTCAGCAGCACATGGAACTTATCCAAGAAAGACCATATGATAGGCCACAAAACAAGCCTCAATATATTTGAGAAAATTGAAATTATATCAAGCATTTTCTCAGACCACAGTGGAATAAAACTAGAAATCAACTCCATAAGGAACCTCCCTTGCACCAAGTCTCTTTTTTCCCTCCCTGCTGCCAGAGCCATCACTCTAAAATATGTATCATTTCACTTATTTGCTCAGGGCTTCAGTGGCTGCCCAGAACATGCAGGATTATGCTGGAATTTCTTGGTGTGTACCCTCTTCATTATTGGCCTACTTTTCCATGTGTTTTTCTTTTTTTTGAGATTGATTGAAGTATGACTGACAAATAAAAATATCTATTCAAGGTGTACAGTGTGCTGTTTGGATATACATCTACAGGGGGCAGATACGGAAACAGAAATACTGCACCATCTCACTTACATGTGGAGTCTAAAAAAGTCAAACTCATAGAAACAAAGAGAAAGCTGATTTTCCAATTTTATAACCTGCCTAGTGTTTTCTCTTGAGCTCTAGCCATGAGGAACTATCAACTAATTCACTTCCTGAATGTGTTGTGCTCTTCTCCATGGGTGTTCAATTCCACTTGCTTTTTCCGCTTTTTGCAATGCTATTTCTTCTTTGCTTTTTTTGCTGAAGTCCTTTTTGCTTTTTTGCTTTTAAGGCACCCCAAATGTGGCATTTCCCTGTTACTTCATGCTGGGCATGTAACAGTATGGAAGACAGCCAATAATTTAGTGGACGATATATGCATCAAACAAACCATCATAAATAATTACTTTATTTTCGTTATTTTAAAGACTTTGGAGGGGGAGTGTCCAACAGGTGGAACATACCTGAAATGATGAAAGTGAGGCTACTTCTCTGAAGAAGTACTATTTAAGGCAAAATGTAAAGACTATATAGGAGTTCTCCAGGCAGAGAGTGGGCAAAATGGCCTTCTGGCAAAGGAAGCAGTATATATGAAGACCCCAAGAGAGGAAGAAGCTTCCTTTCCTGGACTCATGTGGTATCTGGAACATGTATGTAGGTGAAAGCCTTGTATTGTTATAATAATTTTCTGGCTGTGGGTCTTTTAAATGTGGAATGTAGGCCCGTCCTATTCATACTTATATTCCCAGAATCCTGCACAGTACTCATGCACACACAAAATTAGCACTTAATGTTTGTGAATAATAGATTTAATGAAATAATGACTTGGATAGATGGATGAATAGATAGGTTCAATGTACTTAAAAGATGCTATGTATGGGTATCATGAAGTTAATAAACAAAATGAAGGTGATGAATATCAGCAGAAGAAGTAAATGACACAATCCACCAGATGAACCAGGGTCATATCCAGGGTCAAGAATGCAGGTAGAAATCTTGACACTGGCAAATCCATGCAAGGATTGAGTCAAGAATCAGGAAACTTTCTTGCAGGAAACTTTCTTGAAGGAAACTGAGTCTAGGAATAACACTGAAACTCAATCTTCTTTAGATTGTTGGTCTATACAACAGAACAATCAGAGAACATTATTAGGCTGGAAGAGAGTTGGCAAATTATGGTTCATAGGTCAAATCCAGCTGCTGCCTAGTTTTGTAAATAAAGTTTTATTTTTTAATTTTGAGACAGAGTTTTGCTCTGTTGCCCAGGCTGGAGTGCAATGCCATGATCTTGACTCACTGCAACCTCCAACTCCCGGGTTCAAGTGATTCTCCTGCCTTAGCCTCCCAAGTAGCTGGGATTACAGGTGCCTGCTACCACACCTGGCTAATTTTTGTATTTTTAGTAGAGATGGGGTTTCACCGTGTTGGCCAGGCTGGTCTCAAACTCCCGAGCTCAGGTGAACTGCCTGCCTCAGCCTCCTGAGGATTATAGGCGTGAGTGCTGGGATTATAGGCGTGAGTCACTGCGCCCAGCCATAAAGTTTTATTAAAAGACAGTCACACCCATTTGTTTGTCATTTGACTGGGGCTGCTTTCACGCTATAATGTTAGAGTTGAGTGTTTGCTATAGAAAGCGCATGGCCTGAAAAGCCTAAAATGCTTACTGTCTGGCCCTGTACAGAAAGGTTTGCTGGCTCTTGGTCTGGAACATCAGCTGCTTGCTCAATGGTATTATTGAGTGCTACTAAGTATTAGGCACTGTTCTAAATTCTTCACATGTTAACTCATTTAGACCTTGTAACAGTCCTGTGAAGTAGGGGTTATTATTATCTCCATGTGATGGAAGAGAAACTCCAGGCGCAGAAAAGTTAAATTATTTCCCTAGGAACATACAGCCAATGAGCTGTGGCCTTAGCCACTGTGCTATACTGCCTCTGTACAGAAGCATACTCTTTTTTTGTTGTTGTTGTTGTTGAATGTGTATAATAGGTGGGAGCCTCTTAGAGAGGTGAAAGTCACACCATCACCCTCTTAAATATAAGCTGAAGACTGGATGGCTCGTATATTCTTGCTGCTCTCCCAGTGGCTACTCTGAAAATTCTTGGAAAGACATAAGTAGAATTTAATGACCATTTGTTTCTTTATCCAGGACTGATAGCCATGCATGTAAGATATCATTTACCTCTTGCTTAATACACTTTCACAAAGTGAATTGTATAATTTTCCTAACTCAGTAAGGTATAAGCTATAGTCAGGCATAGTAGCTTTCCATCCAATTAAATATATGTTACAGGAGTTGAAGCTGGGAATTTTTAACATTGAGTAAGTCAGTGCAGATAGTGTAGGTTGCAAGTCTTCAATAGCTTTACCAAATTTTGTCTTGTGATAATATGAACCTGTCTAGAGAAAATCTAAAGATTTGACTGGAAGTTAATACTAGTAGTCATGATTATAATCATATCATACATTTTTGTAGATATTAGGACTTGATAAAAAAGATTTAAAAAGTGGTACGTAATCTGGAGTATCCATTTCTTTGGAGAGAAAATAAAGGAGAGGTAGCTTACATCTCATAAATGCTTCAAGGTCATCATTTCTCCCTGTCTTGCTAGAACAGGAAAATAAAGAACAAGACAGATAGCTGTCAGAACTCTGATTGTCTCCTGCTCTATGGGAAACAGGACACAAAGGCCAAGGTGACATTGATAGAGACGTGCTGTGACATTGTTGGCACAGTATAATAGTGATCATCGCCATGGCTGGGATGTGTTCTTGTACAATCTTTTCTGTAACAGGAACATTAGCTTCTACTGACAGAATCTTTTCTTCCTTCGATGCATGTCTTGTTATGAGACTCTTTCAGCTGGGTCAAGTGATCCCCTCGTTCCTCTGTAGACGGAGGTGAGAAGGAGACAGCCATCTGTTTGGATGGCTTGGAGATTAACCTGCCTGAAAGGAGGGAGTTTGGAACAGATGATGGCTTTCAGACTTGGGTCCAGGATCCCTGCCTAGAATGACTGATCAGGTCTGTAATGCCAAGGGTCATTTCTTCTGCATGTTTTGGACAGCAGCTATTCAACTGCTGGGTTCCCAGTCACTTCCACCTAATTGGGGAAAGGGGGCCACCTGCTTGGTATCCCCAAAATAGCACCACTCTCCACCTTTCCCTCTTAGTCTCACCATCTCTCTGAGTCTTAGGGCTCACAGCCTACGCTGCCGCAGAGGTTCAAGTCTGCAGGCTTCCACATGGCTAATGTGATTTTATTGCATCTGAGGAATTCAGAGCTGTTCAAAAATAGTTCATATTATGAGTAGGAAATTTAAACAACTTTATTGGAAAATGGGCCATATCATACACTTTTCAGAGATTCTTCTATGTGACTATACAATGGCACCATGAGAGCATCATCTGTTTTTTGTTTATGCTATTTACCATGTCAGGTTATTTTTTATTGCCATATATATTTAATTTTGACAGTGAACAGATCTACTAAAAATAGAATTACAGCATATCATCTTAATTACAGCCATTTCAGTTGCTCATCAACATAACAATGAAAAATGGAAGGGTTACCATAACATTGCTGATTCGCCATCTCTTAATAGCTTTCTGTGAGTGTAGCATGTACTATCAGATAATTATGAAGATTAACTCTTGCAGATAGGATGCCTGTACCTATTTTAAATAATTTGTAAGCACTGAGGAAGGATGAAGAGTTGGAAATACAAGTCTACCCTTTTATCCTTATTGAACTGTTGGGTATTTAGTTTGCTTTTTTTACTTTTCCCTTTTCCTTAATTTTTTGTTATGGTGGAGAAGAGACTGGGGATAGCAAAGAAAGGAAGCAGTTAAATTGCTGTAAGAGTCACAGACAACACTCTTTAGAATAAATTAAAGTCCATAAGAATGAGTTTCCATATCTCTAAAACTCCACATAGCTTATTTAATACTGCACAGAAGGCGGGTTATTGATCTGTGTGTGTAGTTGTTGGCAGAGAGGGAAACTAGTATATTCCAGGAGCTTCTTTCAGTCTGCAGCATTACTCTAAGCAGGAAAAGACCCATGATTCCCTGTAGTGTCTTCAGCTGCCTCTATTAATGTATTGTCAAAATCATGGCAACAGGACACAAGGCAAATAGCAGTTTTGTATCATCTTGCTTATGAATATGACCATGAGTAAGTGCTAGTAGTCTTCCCTTATGAAACTGGGTTTTATAAGCAATAGACCAGATGTATATGCCCTTACATTATAAATGTACCTTTAAAAGTCTGATGTCTAAATCATGATATGGAATCATTTCCAATGTATAAAACTTAAAATTTCCAGAACAGAGCGCAATGTTTATTTCTACCAGCTTTCTCTACATTAAATAATTGTTTCAATATCAGGATGTGATTGGAGCTTGAAGAAGCTTCTCTTGGGATATCTAAGTATGGAATCCATTTTGATTAAATTTACTGGTAGTTGAGTCAGTATGTAAATGGCATCAAATAACCACTGGTCAATCTCCTTGAATGCGTTAACTAGCCAAAGTCCAAGTAACAATGGCTTAGGAACAGATCCAGATTGTGTGGAGTCTGAGGCTGTTATGATTTGGGGGCTTTATCTGAGAAGAAGAATACAAAGTTGCATATGCTACATTTGGTATGAAAGTGAATATTTATTTAGAATGAGAAATCACAAGTTATGCATTAAAAACTATACAGATACGAAATCATCACAAAATCCTGAAAAATAACAAAATATTTTATTAACTTTCTGATACACTTCTATAATTGCTACATTTTTAGTTGCATTCCCTTTGTCTCTTCAAATGGGAAAAATTTTAAATATAATTTTCTATAGAGATAATAATAGATAATAGTCTTTCCTTTATCATGGTGGATTCAAAATTGATTTATATTACTGATGGTTTGGCAACATTTATTTCAGCTAAGAAACCATCTATTGGTAATATTATGCAAATGTTTAGGAATCCTTTTTTTTTTTTTTTTTCTTTTTTTTGAGACAGAGTCTCGCTCTGTCGCCCAGGCTGGAGTGCAGTGGCCGGATCTCAGCTCACTGCAAGCTCCGCCTCCCGGGTTCACGCCATTCTCCTGCCTCAGCCTCCCGAGTAGCTGGGACTACAGGCACCCGCCACCTCGCCTGGCTAGTTTTTTGCATTTTTTAGTAGAGACGGGGTTTCACTGTGTTAGCCAGGATGGTCTTGATCTCCTGACCTCGTGATCCATCCGTCTCGGCCTCCCAAAGTGCTGGGATTACAGGCTTGAGCCACCGCGCCTGGCCAAATGTTTAGGATTCTTGTCAAACTGCAAGAAATCTCTTTAAACTTTGCTTTATATATAAAATTTATATTTTAGGCATTTTAAGTTATCTTAGGCAGTATCTATTCTGAAATGTTATTTGATCTGACAACACTCATTAAACAGTGTTTTCGACATTCTCCTGCAAATTGTGTTTTTCTTTACTAAGACATTCATCTGCTTTTACTTTTTTATTTTTGGGTTGGAACAGTCCTGGTGTAATTCCTTTTCTCGTGTTCACGATACTGATCTGCAAGCTTAGTTTCCATCGTGATATAATAAGAATTTTGGTGATACTGAAACTTCTGACAACTTCTCTTTCAGTTTACGTTTTGGCTTTTTTTTTCATATCACATTTGAATGTTAGTATTATCCATAATTCTGACAAATTAAAATGAATCTGAAATTAATGCATAAACAAGAGTAATTCAGTGCATCTAAAATTGCTGCTTTATTTTGTTCAGCTAAAAGTGTTGTAATCAAATTAATCTTATACTACACACAGTGACTTATTAATGAATATTTTACACTTGTTTATTCAGTCTATTTCACTGCCTTGGTAATTATATTGTGTGTTATTTCATCTAGAATTACTAAACTTTATCAGAACAATATGTGTTGGATATTCTGGGATACAATCCGCTATCTTGGGATGCATAAAATATGTAACAGCTATAGGTTTGTGACTTACAAACACAAACATTCTGGTAAATTTCACATAAAGAAAGTATTCTCATAGAAATGGGGAAAATGTGTGGTGCATTTATATTTGTGTATGTTGCATAATCAAGTTCATTCCTTACAGGAGGAAACTTCAATTTTGATCATGTGTCAATGAGAACAGAATCTTCTATGCAAAACGTTACACAAATTAGCTCTTGGCTTCCTACATTTCAAACCTTATTTCCCCTTCACAACTCATAGTTTTGCTGCTGGATAAGTTGTAGACCATGTTAATGTCATAGTATAACTTCTGGCCAAGCATTTCTGATAAAAATGCCAGGTAAGTTGACAGGGTGGGCTGTAGAAACATTTCTGGAAGTCATTCCTGTACCGAATTGCTGGTCACAACTTAATAGAAATGCCTGAAGTTACAGACACATGTCCTGTTAAACCCCAACTCAGTATATCCCCTGCTCAGCTTCTTGTTAGCCTAAAACGCAAATGATTCATGATTACACCAAAGTTACCCTACATAGGAGAAAATGTGACAGAGGAAATGAGAGCATAAAGAGACAGCAGTCTAAACCACTATAGTTTAACTACCTCTCATTTGGAAATTTACAAAATTATACAATAGTATCAAGCATGTCTAGGTCTTCTCATGGGAAACTATAAGGTGCAAGACCCATGAAGCTCATAGTACACCTCACTCTGGGGGCAGATCTCTCTCTCTCTTCTTTCTCTTTTTCTCTTTCTTTTTCTTTCTCT
>NW_012106686.1:333479-348347 GCF_000951045.1 Mandrillus leucophaeus | reverse complement strand
CCTCCCTCCCTCCTTCCCTCCCTCCCTCCCTCCCTCCCTCCCTCCTTCCTTCCTTCCTTCCTTCTCCCCTCTTAAGTTCACTTTGCAATGGCCAGGGAGTGATTTCATCCCTTCAGTGTGACAGACAACACAAGCTTATTTTGAGAAAGGAAGGCTGTTGGGGTGATCAGACCCAACACCAGGTCGTGGGGCAATGAAGTCTGGCGGAGTCAAAGGATTTAGAAAAAGACAGTTTGAGAGAGAAAAGTGAGACCGGAGGTCATTGCGATTGTGGAGGCTGCAAAGGCCCAGAGCTCTGGGAGCCCATGCTATTTATTGGTAATCCAACAGAGAAACAGGTGGTGAGAATGTGGAGGTCAAAAGGGCAGGCACATGATCTATAGCTGTGATGGTTTAGCATTTATAAGGAACATGTTCTGCTACTTGAGATAATGGGAATACAATCGATCTAGGAGTCTAGGAGGGCCAGAAGCAAGGAGCCAGCAAGTCTAGACACATTCCAGGGGACATTATGTCAAACATGCAAGCCCTGCCTCAGTATTTTTCCCAAAACTCAGCTTTTTCCCAACATGCACCCCTTCTCTTTTTTATAAAAGAGAAGGTATGATTATTACTATCATTATTACTAGCTATCATTATTACTAGTATAAAAGGTGACCTTTTAATTCAGCAAGAGGATTGCAGGCTGTGCAGCCCTTAATTGCCAGTTGGTGATCCAGCTTCATTTTTCTTAGCCCTTATGCAAACTGGAGTTGCTCTGTTTTGAACGCTCTC
The DNA here is from genome assembly GCF_000951045.1 of Mandrillus leucophaeus. NCBI lineage: Eukaryota > Metazoa > Chordata > Mammalia > Primates > Cercopithecidae > Mandrillus > Mandrillus leucophaeus. Next base: position 347,573 of record NW_012106686.1, on the reverse strand, counting down.
CACATATCTCCCCTTTCTCTTTTACAAGAGGACCCTTAATCCTAGGGGTTGCAGAAGGATAAAGATCCATCTTCTGTAACTTCTTGCTGAATGGGGTGATGATATTCCTGCCTAACTATTAGGGTCTCTTATATTCAGGGAAGAGACGAGCTGAGTCAGAAAGCATTGGTCCGTTAGGCATCGTAACTCTGGTCAGTCCTCATTCCATCTTCGCATTCAGATTTATGGCTCATGAATCATGGCTCATGGCTCGTACTGGGGGAACCCAGTCCATAGCTGGGATCCATGGGTCCCTCCAGTCTCCCGTTCCATGGTTGTACACATCTTGAGGGCATCTACACGGTTTGTTCATCTCCTGCAAAAACGTAAGCATACCCTCACCCCCACATTAGTAAATCTATTGAAACAGAAGCAAAAACTTTTGTGGCTGGAGTGGGGAGGCCACTGATGTTGAAAAACAGGCCCCTTCTAACAGAAGGCACAGGGAAAGCAAATCGAGGCTTTTCAGACCTTCAATTCTCATTGTACAGGTGGGTCTGCTAGATGCTATGGCTCATGATAGATCTTCAGATGTTTGGTGGGCACCCACACAGGCACCTGATCGTCACCCGGAGAGACACAAGCAAATCCTCTTCCCCATGAATTATCTTTCCTTTTTTCTAGCTCTTTGTATGTGACCATATCGTTTTCTAAGGCCTGTGGCATTAAGATGAGTTAAAGAATGTAATGTTTGTGCATCAGCAAAAGCTTCAGACACCAAAGCATCTGCCCTTTGATTAAGTTTAAAGGACCAAAAGGTCCTATTGGAGAGAAAAGAAAGAGTATTTTTATCCTTACCTCCCTCCCCTCTATTCCTTTTATGTTTGCCCTTTGAGTCATAGCTAATTTCTGTAGTTCACAATGTTCTTGTCTGTCTCTGCAAATCTCTGGTAGTCTTTGCTAATCTCTACTTTTGTACCTCTTTAGGGCACTGATCAGTACTTCTCTAGGGCACTGACCTTATATTGCTAGTCTTCATCTATCTCTATCTGTCCCTGTGGTACCTGTTAGTTCCTGTGAGTTCCTGCAAGTCTCTATCTCTCTATTTATCTCTATCTCTATTTATCTCTATCTCTATCTGACTCTATCTCCATCTCTATCTCTCTATCTCTCTATTTATCTCTATCTCTATCTCTCTCTCTCTATATATATATATCTATCTCTATCTCTATTTATCTCCCTTTACTTACTTAGTTCTACTTACTTAGTTCTACTTACTTACTTAGCTTTACTTATTTACTTAACTCTACTTATTTACTTAGCTCTACTTACTTAGCTCTGCTTACTTTCCTGGAAACCTTTCTTATGACCTTGGGTAGAGCTCAGAAGGCCACACTTTAAGCTTCAGCAAGAGATAAAACAGGGACCCCGGGCCCAGCACCAGATTGAAGGGAACAGGAAGTGCTCTCCCCTCCCCAAAGCAGGAAAACTAGAGTTTGGCCCTTGCAAATTTCCACTCCACATCAGCATCATCCTCAATTTCCTGGAATGAATTGTTGATCATGGCAATTAACATATTTACCAAAACAATGACCGTTGAAGCATTATAGACTCCATAAAGAACATAACCAATGTTTTCAATGAATTTGTGGTTACAGTTGATGACCACTGATTGTACTTCAGAAAGTCCAAATATAGCCCAGAACAGTGTCTTAAAACTCTGTTGTGAAGGTTTCATTTTGTTTTGCACCAATGTAGTAGGAGTAGAGGTTGAACTTTCCCATCATAAAGGCCACAAACACCACAATGAACATATTCAGCCCATATCATGCCTGTGTGCTTGTTAAATCTGTTTTTCTCTGGCAGAGGCAGGTTAACCAGGAAACTGAAGCTTCAGCATGACTTTACTTGCCCTATGCAAAGCAGCCCGTGATTTATTTTTTCCAGAGATTACTGCCCACCAGGCCTGTGTGTCAATCTATAAGCATCCAACAGCAGGTCTACTGTACAAATAGGTCTTTTGTCAGACGCTTGATTAACCCAATATACAGCCTTTCCTGTTGGATTAGTACTACCAAAGCCTCCTGTTCTTTTCACTGTGCTGCTTCCCAGCTTTATGTCAACAACTGAGCAATTCTTTCTCCTAGGGAAGCAGACCACGGAGTTGAGGAACTAATAACTAATTGAATTTCTCTGGTATAATCAGAGTCAATTATTTCCATATGCACAGTGATACCTTTCAAATTTAGACTAGACCTTCCAAGTAATAGACTGACTGTTCTTGAAGGTAAGTGTCCCCTAACTCCCATAGGGACCTTTTTTGGTGGCTCCCCAGGAAGTAAAGAGACGGGAATTGTGCTGCAAAGGTCTACAGCAGCACTGCCTGCTGTGGTGGGGAACAATTGTCGTACGTTTGTAAGGGCACTGCTGGGCCAGAAATGCCTCAGTTTATTGAGGTGCTCTCTGAATAAACTAGCCTCAGATTCCACTGGGTCTTAGTACTACCAATTGCTCCAGGTTTTAATGTTGTAACTACAGTAGTGGTAAGTTTTGTAGCTAATTCATTTTCTCGCCCATTAAGGGAGAGAGAGGAGGTGGCCATTCACTTAATTCAGCAGGTGGAGCCTAGGGGATAGTAAAACATGCTTTTTTCAGTTTCCCTTTTTTTATTTAATTTCTTCCAGTTTCTGTTCCTCACATTCAGAATCTGCAGTTAGTTTTTTATACTCATCCTCCTCTTCCTTATCTGAATCTGCGTTGTCATCTGTTTGAAATGGCTCAAGAGCTGCTTTTATTAGCACCCACATTGACCAAACCAAGACTGGAATTTTTGCTCCATCTTTATATGCTTTTTTAAAATCTCTGCCAATTCTCTCCATTCATCCAACTTCATAGTCCCTTGTTCTGGGAACCATGGGCAAAACTGCTTTACTGCACTAAAGATTGATAACAAATTCTGAGTACTAACTTTCACTCCCCCTCTTTGTAATAAATGCCTTAAGAAATTTAAATAAGCAGAATGTCTGCTTTCACTTTGTCTCATTGTTGCCTGGTTCTTCTGAGTGCTCAGCTTTCCTGCCAAGCTTCATTTTAGATGTCCTCGGGTGTTCTTTGATGAAGCGTCCACTGGTTTCACACACTCTAGTGTTCCTTCACCGGGGTCTTTGTCACCCCACGTTGGGCTGCCAGGAATGTTGGGGTGATCAGACCCAACACCAGGTTGTGGGGGCAACAAAGTCCAGCAGAGTCAAAGGATTGAGAAAAAGACAGTTTGAGAGAGAAAAGTGGGACCAGGGGGCCATCGCGATTATGGAGGCTGCAAAGGCCCAGAGCTCTGGGAGCCCACACTATTTATTGGTAATCCAACAGAGAAACAGGTGGTGAGAATGTGGAGGTCAAAAGGGCAAGTGCATGATCTACAGCTGCGGTGGTTTAGCCTTTATAAGGAACATGTTCTGCCACTTGAGATAATGGAGAGCAGGCTTTCTTTTAACCCAAGATACAATCAATCCTGGGAGAGCAAGGAGCAAGGAGCCAGCAAGTCTAGACACATTCAGAGGACATTATGTCAGACATGCAAGCCCTGCCTCAGTATTTTTCCCAACACTCAGCTTTTCCCCAACAGAAGGCCATAGATCAATGGAACAATGATCTACGTATGGCACAGGCTTGACATTTCTCATGTTTTTAAGGGGCAGCAATTCTCTTTTACTAAGTAACTTGTAATTGTGCTCATTGGCTTTTTCTAACATTTTCTGTTGAAAATAAGGCAAATGGTTCCACCTTAGGAAAGTAGTGAAACAGCTAGGTTAAATAGACTTTCTAAGTTTAAACAGTGCCTTAATGGCCTCAATATTTGGGAAATGCTCTGTTAAATAGTTGTAATTAATATAAGACTTCCCAGAGTCTTTGAGATGTTAATGTGAATATCAAAGGTGCTTTAAGAAGGGATTAGGGTATGCAACATTTCCTAAACTTATTTTACAAAGTCTTTTCTTTTTATTTAATCCTCAGGCTCTCCTATGGACCTGACCTAGTGGAGAAATACAAAGCTTTTATTTCCATTAGCCACTAACAGGTGAGGAGTCAGGACTGATATTCCTGCCTGAGTCAGCTGAGATTACACATTTAATAAACACTTATGGTTCAATGACAATATAATTTTCAATAAAACTCTGTTCTTATTAAAATCATAGTTATTCAGAAGTTTGTGATTACTAACATTTACATAGAATTTTTAAAATTTAATTTAAAGTTCTGGAATACAAGTGCAGGATGTGTAGGTTAGTTACATAGGTAAATGTGTGCCATGGTGGCTTCCTGCACCTATCAACCCATTACCTAGGTATTAAGCCCCACAAGCATTAGCTGTTTACCCTAAGCTCTCCCTCCCTCCACCCCCACAACAAGCCCCAGTGTCTGTTGTTCCTCTCCTGTGTCTATGCATTCTCATTGTTCAGCTCCCACTTGTAAATGAGAACACGCAGTGTCTGGTTTTCTATTCCTGCATTAGTTTGCTGAGGATAATGGCTTCCAGTTCCATCTATGTTTCTGCAAAGGATATGAACTAATTCTTTTTTTATGGCTGCATAGTATTCCATGGTATATATATGTGCCACATTTGCTTTATCCAGTCTATCATTGATGGGCATTTGAGTTGATTCTACATAGATTTTAAAATAGATCTCATTCAGAGAAGGTTACAATGAATTGAAGAAACTCAAGACACAAAATGACCATCTTTCTGATTCACATTGATTCTGGATTATAAACTTTTGCAGAAATCCTAGACATTTGTTCCTGCTGTAATCAAGATGCCTCATAAGGGCTTGATGAGTTTTAAAGATGAGTTTAAAAGAGAAGGAGAACCAGGTGTGGTGGCATGTGCCCAGCTCTTTAACTAGTCTCAGCTACTTGGGAGGCTGAGGTGGGAGGAATTCTTGAGCCCAGGAGTTCGAGGGCAACACAGCAAGACCCCATCTCTTAAAAAGACTAAAAGAGGGAGCTGAGTTATGAGTAAGAATGGAAGAACATGGCTGTGAGAATGAAAGGGAGGAGTTATACAAAATGACAGATGAGAGATGATATGCCTTGCTGACAGGGTCAAGGCTGAGAATGAAGGCTGAGTTAGATAGCTGTGTTGCTGTCCATTGACACAGAGGCCTTTACTGGTGGCAGTGTCTATTCTGCTCTGCTATTGAATCTCAAAATTGAACCTACCTCTCTACTTCCACTGCCATTGCTCAAGTTCAGTTCAGCTTTTTTTCAAAACTGCCTCTTATTTTCCTAACTGGAACCCCTGCCTTATAGTTTATTTTTTTTATTGCAGCATTTTCTCTTCACTGATGCCAAAACTACCTTCCAAAATATAAACATAATGATGCTCTGGACAATCACACAAGTCTTTTGGAAAAAAGCCATGGTTACTGCAAAGTGAGAGGAGAAAAGGAGGGGGAAAAAGGAGTTGGCCAAGGCTTTGGTCATCAGGGCACACATTGTGCGCCAGGTGATGGGTAAAAGCAGAGGAAAGCAGAGCCTTTGTAGTGCAGCTTACACTGTAGAGCAGGCATATGTCCCTGGTTCTATTTCTCTAGCACTCAAGATTGAAGGCAAACTGCTATTGAGGAGTTGAGCCAGTCCCCTCCTGTGTTGATCTGAGGCTTATCAACTGCAGACACCCACAGTATGAAGTGCAGTGCATGTTCACTTGTCTATGCTCAATCACACCACCAATTCACTTCCATTTCCTAATGTCATTTATTTCCATTAAAATTCTCTCCCTGTTTGGTGTGGCTGGGGCTTGGTGCAAGTCTTTTGAATTTCCTCCTGAAAAATCAAAGCTTACTGCTGTCAGATAAGATGAGAAGAGAGAACTGATGAAGAAAGAAAGAAAAAGGTACAAAGAAGTACTTATACTATACTTCCTGGTGAAAAATGGCAACAGGGGAGTTTCAAGCTAAAGTTAAGAATAAGAAGAAGAGGCGGGTAGATCACAAGGTCAGGAGATTGAGACCATCCTGGCCAACATGGTGAAACCCCATCTACACTAAAAATACAAAAATTAGCTGGGTGTGGTGGTGTGTGCCTGTAATCCCAGCTACTCGGGAGGCTGAGGCAGGAGAATTGCTTGAACCTGGGAGGTGGAGGTTGCAGTGAGTCAAGATTGCACCGCTGCACTCCAGCCTGGCAACAGAGCTAGACACCCTCTCAAAATAAATAAATAAATTAAAAGAAGGAGAGGAATGGATGGAATCACAGGTTCAAGGAATAACATTAGGAAACCAACTTTAAAGTCATTAGTTTACGGTTTCAAGTCTTGCTCTGCCAGTTTCTGACTCTGCTTGTTAATATGTAAAATAGTAAAATGGGATTAATAACAGTGAGTGTCTCATAGAGTGGTTGTGAGAATAAATATTTCATATACTTAGTTAATTAGTCAGTGCTGACTTTTTTTTTTTGGAATTGATGATAGCCTGATCAACAGAAGTTAGGACTGAAGTTAGAAATGTTAGAAGTTAAAAGAAATGAAGATTAATCCTTTATCTTTTTCTACACTGATTGACTTATTGAAAAATTGTTACAATTTTTTGAGCACCTGTTTGATTTTAGGGAGAATCCTTCAAAACAGAAGACACTGTTAAGAAGTGTAGAATCTAGAAGCTTAGAGGATACAGCTACTTTAAATCCTTTTTTGAAGTGAGACATAGACAATTTAAATGTCAATTGGATAATTCATCAATAGATTAAAATTTCAGAGTGTTAGAGCTAAAAAAATACCTCATAGATCATTCACTCAAACTCTTTCATTTTCCAGATGCCCAAGCTGAGTTGCATCATTCATTCATTCATCCTTCATTCATTTACAATGTTTATTGAGTGACACCAGTTTGTCAGATATGGTTACCTGACAGGGAGTTCCTGAGACACAGCAGTGAACAGAACAGAACCAATTCATGCTCTTTTGTAGCTTACGTTCTAGTAGAAAAGGCAGACAAAAAACAAACAAAATAGCAGAGGTAACGTGTCCTAAGACAAAAATAAAACAAGGTAAGAGTAAAGAGGGGAAGCAGACACATGTGTTAGTGCTTTGTGTGTATGTGTGCTGTATTAGTCTGTTCTCATACTGCTAATAAAGGCATACCTGAGACTGGGTAATTTATGAAGGAAAAAGGTTTAATTGACTCACAGTTCCACGTGGCTGGGGAGGCCTCACAATCATGGTGGAAGGTAAAGGAGGAGCAAAGTTACATCTTACATGGCAGCAGGCAAGGAGAGCATGTGCAGGGGAACTCCCCTTTATAAAACCATCAGATCTCATGAGACTTATTCACTGTCACGAAAACAGCATGGGAAAAATCTGCCTCCATGATTCAATTACCTCCCACTAGGTCCCTCCCATTACACCTGAGAATTATGGGAGCTACAATTCAAGAGAGATTTGGGTAAGGACACAGAGCCAAACCATATTATGTGCATATGCTGTTTTTAAAGAATGTTCAGGGGAGGCCTCTTTGATCAGGGGATATTTAAGTAGGTACTTAAAGGATGTGAGTGCCAGATTTGCTTGTCCTGGAGCAAAGTAGCACTTTAAAGAGGATGCCTGTTCAGATAGCTTGCCCAACTCTCCAGGATAAATTCAGAAGAGTGTTTGATATGAAGAGAGAAAACAGAAGGGCTATATCAGAGGAAAGGTGACACAAGTGCACTTTTGGCGATGGCTCATGATGGCTCTCAGAAGGTTACAGGAACCCTTCATTGGAAGGCTGGCAGGAAGTGAGGTGGAGTTAGGGCAGGGAGCAAAAAGACTAAAATATGTGTCTTTATGTGGGCTTTTGATGCATAGGAGCATGAGTTGATGTGAGGATATCTGAGACAGCTTTATCTATTGCAGAAATATTATCATGAAATTTAAAGGAAAATTAAAGGAAAACAGTGTGTAGGTTCTAGAGTGTATTCTCACTGAGGTAGTAGCATAACAATTTAAAAATCCCTGACAGCAGAACTGATTGTTAGACTGTTAGAAGGTTTAAGTTGGAATGTGAGAGAGGGCCACCAGCCTCATTCTTTGTATTCTCATTGTGGGGGTTAACTGTCAACAAGAGAGCAATTTCAAAGACAAGCTGAGAATGAGGGTATTTTGGCATCATGCCACCAACAAGAAGGTCATGAATGTAAATAAGGTAACAAAAATATCAGTGAAATGGTGCACTGTTGACAGGCGGTGCTCCAAAAACCAAACCAAACCAAAAACCTATGTGATATTTGGCAGATCAACTCTTTAGATAGAAAATTCTATTAGCAATTCTATGGGGAACAACTCTCTGTAGGTGAAATGTCTTAGAAGCAACAAATTCTTTTTGTTCATGGTTGAATAAAATTAGGTAATAATGCAATAATCTCCTAATTGAGAGAGTATCCTGGAGATATCAACCATACCTAGAATGACCAGGAGAGGTTAGAGGACTTGATTGGGCTTGCCTAATTAAATATCTGGTTTGTTTCAAGTGGAAGAGTGAATTCACAAGACTAACTGTAACTTCAGGAAAAGTCCTAAAGACTCCAGCGGAAACAGTTCTTAACCATAGAGTTTTAATGACAGAACCTGCCTTTAAAATTTGTTTTTGCATATTCTTTATGAATGACAAAAGCATAATACCCTATCAAAGATGCCTAAGCCTTTTTAAGTGTGTTCTTATCTATAAATAGATGGAAAACAGAACTTGAAAGTATTTGGAAGAAAATGTACACATGTTAATATTAGACTGTAGGTATAGGATATTTTCACATAGGTGTGCCCTTTTGGGATCTTCCTGAGAAGGCAGATACCAAGCTGAAAGTCTCTATGATTTATTTAATTAAGTGAAGCTACAATGCTTGCGAGTTCACAAGAACTGGGCTGTGGATGCCTCTTGCCTAATTCAAAGTGGTAAAGTTTATATTTGTTAGAAATAATCTTCTAATGCAGTCATTTCATCATTCCCTCCCACTTTCATTCTCTTGTTACTGATATGGTTTGGCTGTGTCCCCATCCAAATCTCATCTTGCGGTTGTAGTTCCCATAATACTCACGTGTAGTGGGAGGGACCCCGTGGGAGGTAACTGAATCATAGGAGCGGTTGCCTCCATGCTGCTATTCTCGTTATAGTGAGTTCTCTCGAGATCTGATTGCTTTATGAGTGGCTTTTCCTTGTTTGCTCAGCAGTTCTCCTTCCTGCCATCCTGTGATGAAGGACGTGTTTGCTTTCCCTTCCACCATGATTGTAAGTTTTCTGAGGCCTCCGTAGCCATGTGGAGTTGTGAGTCAATTAAACTGCTTTATACATTACCCGGACTTGGGCAGTTCTTTATAGCAACATGAGAATGGACTAATACAATCACAATGCCAGGGACTCTATCAGGGCCAGTGTGTCACTGTGATCTTTGCCCTTAAATGGAAAATGTTTATTGTCAGATGTCTCCTCTTCCCCTCCTTTTGACAATTAATGCCACTGACCTCAACAATGGCTTAGAGTACAGAACATTCTTCAGAATTGATGCTTCCCTTGATTTCTTCACCTCATATTTAGTACTTGAGTTCTCTGGCATAAATCAGAAGTATGGCAAATTGTGGAAACCGTATATATCATCTAGAAGATAGGAGAAATAGCTGAAGACAAAATGTAGTCGTCAGTAGGTACTCATCAATTACTGTGTATATTGAATCTACAATAGCCACCGATTTTTAAGTGGTGTCATCATTTTATGTAAAACTAAAAGCAATGCTTCCGCATTACACCAAGGCACAATGTTTCTTACATCCTACAATTTCTATTTCACATTACTAAGAGATTATTTTAGATTTAGATTTTTCTTTTATCATCTATCATCTTTGTGCATGTATGCATCTTTGTGCATCTTCACTTTGTGCAAGAGAAATAAATTGTTATTGCAGGAGGATGTGGAATGATAATCATTCCTCCCATGAAGAATATTTGCTTCACTGTTATTAGATTTATACTGTGTTGCTCAGTGTCCTTGCCTTTCTGCTTGTCTATCACATTTTATTTAATGCTGAGTAATAGTGCAAAATTGTAAGGAACACAATGAGACTCATCATTTGTTGTACCAGCAGTGCAAATAACTCAATTAAAGTGACAACCATATGAAGAGCTATGACCAAATTTGCACATGTGCAGGCAATTACAACTTCCTCACAACTATTCCTGGGTGGCAATGTTTTAAGACACCATCAATTAGAGAATGTATTTCAATTTCAGAAATATTTAAGGTGTGGCAAAAATGGGCATCCAGTTTTTAACAAAATATGGTAATTACAAAAATATTAGGTAACAAAGACCTGTAATACTTTCTAATGCTGTGGGACAATAGGGAAGAAATGTTGGTCAGAGAATAGTTTAATCTCCTGATGAATATATCCCTAATTTCAAATGAACCCTGGCACAAAAGAGATGCTCAGTACCAACCTCTTTAGGTAATGAATGAGAAGCTAAGGTTGACTTTTCTTCTCTGATGGAGAAGATAAGTTTTCTTAAAAAAATCGTAGCTGGCCGGGCGCGGTGGCTCAAGCCTGTAATCCCAGCACTTTGGGAGGCCGAGACGGGCGGATCACGAGGTCAGGAGATCGAGACCATCCTGGCTAACCCGGTGAAACCCCGTCTCTACTAAAAAATACAAAAAACTAACCGGGCGAGGCGGCGGGCGCCTGTAGTCCCAGCTACTCGGGAGGCTGAGGCAGGAGAATGGCGTGAACCCGGGAGGCGGAGCTTGCAGTGAGCTGAGATCTGGCCACTGCACTCCAGCCTGGGCGATAGAGTGAGACTCCGTCTCAAAAAAAAAAAAAAAAAAAAATCGTAGCTGATGTATAATAACATAAGTTAATTTTGACAAAAGAAAGATCATCAATGACCTCACAATCCTAATATGATTACTTTTTTTTAATATTCATCTTAGTGTTCATCTGTGTAAATTTTTAGTGTTTGTAGTTGTAATCATAATGAATATAATGTTTTTATACATTTACACTGAATATTATATCATAACAGTGTGATTATAATTTCATGGCTGTGTAATATTCCACTGAATTATACACAGTAATTTATTTAAAGATTCATTGTTATTATACATGTAGATTACTTTTGATGCTTTGCTGTTTTAGTTAAAGCTGTAAATAACATTATCATGCATTTAGTTTTCCCTTCTGTTAAATTATTTTCTTAGGAAACATTCCCAGGAGTGGAATTTTTGGGTGACAGGGAATGATACATTTTTTATGGCTCTTGGTATAAATTGCCATAAAAACAGTTTCTAATAAAATTAAGTGGCAATTTCTCCTTAAAGATTCTGAAGGACAGGGAACTATTAGCCACTTTATAATACTGCTTCATTTTCTAGGATGTATATGTCATTGGAGGCATGGCTTAAGAAGAGAGGAAAAAACAAATTGCTATTGCTTGGTTACTACAACACTCCCCAAGTTTCTTACAGCCTGGATGCTGCAGTTCAGTTATTTGCTCTGCTTTCTAGCTTTCTCAGCAATTTTGCAACTGAATATAAGACTCTAAGGGTCTCTGAGTTAAGGGAAATCGGGCATTACTAGGTAGAACATGGAGCAAAATTCCTTCTAAGCTTTTCAGAACTGGATAGAAAAAGGTAAGATTTGATTAAGAAGGGTGGATTGGTTACAATGTAATTTGCAGAGTCGCTGTATGGAATTACTCCAATTTACAGGGTCAAAATGATGATTCCTATTTTGCTAGATTCAAGATAACTTATATAGTCACAGTCTTTGAAAAACAACATCTATGACCACCAAATATAGACTGTGGCTAAAAGTTAAGGGCCTGAGAAGGCTATATATGAATTTAGGACAGAAGTATATGCGTCTTAGGAATGTATGCTATTTTAGAATTTAAAAAAAAATCCTTTAGGTCGTGTCCAGGTTTCTACCATATCTTCCTTATAGCACAAAGAATGTAAGTAACTGAGATAACAGAGATATTTGTTTGTTTCCCATAATACTGAAGGAAAAATTTGAGCAGGCATTACAATTCACAGAATTCTTATACAGGCTGTGTTCTTCATATAGGAGGGTTACTTTGTTGACCTATCTGTTGACCTATCCTAAGTAGAGCCCTTCTTTGTTTTCCATGAAACATGTTATCTCTGTCCTCACAGTTACAAAGGACTTAAGCATCTTTTTGAAAAAAGGCATGCTTAAGTAACTTTTTTAGAAAAGGACCAGGGATGCCATCTGTGGCTATGGGAAAGCAAAACAAAACAGTATTATCTCCAGAGAATGTCACAATGGTTTTCAGAACACACAAACTGCTGTTTGTACACCTGTCTTAGGATCACCATGATACTAAATCTCAAAGAAAGTCTCAATACACATGGGATATTATGATACCAAAGAGCTCAAAGACGAAGTTTGAGTTCAGATTTTCGATCATTTTATTTTTGTAGAATTTATTATAGAAATTTGTAAATTAGTAAATTATTTCTAGCATTTTGGTTAAACATTTTGTGCTGTCTGTGCTGTTAACCATGGAAACACATTTGTGTTTTAGTAATCAGGACTCGTTCAGGTGCACGTGACAGAAACACAACACAAACTAATGAAAACGGTACTTGGTGGTTCATCTTATAGGGCAGTCTGGATAGTTTTGGGCACAACTTGATCCAGGGGCTTGAAAAATGTGATCATATTTCTATTTTAATCTCCATTCCATGGTTCTGTACTTTTTGTCTTTTTCATGCAGGTTCTAGCCATTTGTTAGGAGAGATGGGCCCTGGTAGCCCAAAGTATGCACTTACTGTTTTTGAACCCACCAAAAGAGAGTTCCTGTCTCTGTAAGCACCAAATCTCAAGATAGACTTTAATTGACTATGTTGGTGTTAGATGCCCATCCATGAAAAAAATAGTTAAGAAAATGATATCCTCTCATTGGTGAACCTGAATAATCCTTCATCCCTTTGGCAGGTGGGGCCAGGCATCAAGACTGATTGTGGATTTTAATAGGGATGGCGCTACTGGAGAGAAGGATGCTCCTACTGGAAGGAAGAGATTCTGAGCAAACCCAACAAGTAGTCATGTCAGTGGCAGTTCTAAATGCCAACAAGATCCACTAAACATTGGTTACCTTTGAGAAGGTCTTTCCCAGTATTTTTCCTTTTCTTTTGTGTTTGCTTTCCATAATCTTCTGTGTAATCTGACATTTAAGTGCTTGTGTTTAGAAGACTGCATCAATTGTGTACTGTTTCTTGTGCATAAATAGATATGAGCTTTAAATCAAAGGAGGTAAAATCTATTGTCTCTTTCTAGTGTTTGGAATTATTTCCTTGTTTTTCTAATAGCATTGATTATTGGGCTTTGATGTAATGGGATTCACATCTTTACAAAACTTCTTTCTATAACTTTGTGGTTGGTACTCAGTGGTCTCAACACCTGAAAGAATAATGGTTTTCTTTTCTTGAAATAATAATGGTTTTCTTTTCTCAACTCAACTTCTGCTCTGTATACCAACATAATTAACAGACAGATATACCAAGTGCTCCGACTTTAAGGATTTTCTCTTGAGGAAGATTTAGATGCGATATGAACCCTTTAATGTACTTATGCTTAAATGCGGATGCGTTAGACCAAGTGACTCATCTCTAAATCTCCCCTAAGGAGTCATGATCTTGCAGTCTTCCAAGTAGCAAGTTTTCCCATTAGAATGAACTTCTCTGTTCTTTCAGTAGTGTATTTTATATTTCCTTACTAAATCTTGATCATAGGACTTATTAGCCATGTGTAAGCAACTGTAAGTTTCTTTATTCTAGCAACTGGCTAATGATATGTAGAAAGAAGTCCACCTTCTGAAGTTAGTGACTTCTAAATACTCAGCCTACAGAGTCCCTCCAGACTTTCTGTAGTTTTCCTGTGATCATGCTGAGGATTTGGACTAAAGCATCACTATTCTATAACTCAAGGAAAACATTTGATATGTCTTGGGAATAACTGTCTGATCTGTGGATATACAGGAAACACTCCAGTTTTTCTAGATATGTTACCTAAATAATCTTCCTTCCTTCCTTCCTTCCTTCCTTCCTTCCTTCCTTCCTTCCTTCCTTCCT
>NW_012106686.1:328446-333429 GCF_000951045.1 Mandrillus leucophaeus | reverse complement strand
TTCCTTCCTTCCTTCCTTCCTTCCTTCCTTCCTTCCTTCCTTCCTTCCTATCCCTTCCTCCTTTCTTTCACTGAGTTAATGAACAACCCACAAACTGAACTGGTTTCAATGTAAATGGGTTCAAAATGAGAACTAATCAACGTCTGAAAAAATAGCTTTACATTTCATTGCCTAAGATAAATAATGCTCCATGTCAAAGAGTAGGAGACTTTCCACAGTTCATAAAGCAGTGATATTTATGTAAAATTTATTTTTAAAATAAACTAATTTTAAAAATGTAGATTTTCAGAACTATCTTAAAGGGGCTGGCTGTAGAAAAAAAAATTGCCAATGTTTTCTATTAAGATTAAAGTCTCAGGAGAGGGATGGACTAAAAAAAGATTTCTTTTTAATTTGGAGGATGTTTCTTTTTTCAAAAACATAATGAACCAGCCATTCTCAAATTCTGTCTGAACTGGAATGAAACGGACAAAAGAGGATAAAGTGAATGCTGACTCGTCTCCAGCTTAACTCTTTCACAACTGCTCCTTTCCAGGGAGCAACTTGTTTTTCCTGGGTCTTTAAGTCTACTTGGTGGGCCGGACTGAGAGCTCGTTGATGAGGCACTTCATGTCTGCCGTCTACTTCTTATTCCTCAGAGCGGTTGTGCATATGTGGTTGTGTTCATCCTCTCAGTTATCACTCATGGTTTAGTTATTTACACTCTGGATCATGCCTTACACACACACACACACACACAGACACGCACACAGACTCTCTCTCACCTTAAACCTACTTCTTAGTTTTTTCAAAGCTATCTCTCATCTTTTTACTCTACCACCACCTTATTCTTATTGCATTTACGAGCTCGTGAATGAGAGTCATCATGGAAGAGAAAGGTGAGAATAGTTTTGGCTGTATACACACATCAAGAACAAAGTAAATCGTAAGTTCTGAAATGAAATAAGACCTGAAAAAGTAGTATCACCTCCTAAGACTTTCTATTGTAGATATTCTCAATCTAATGTTATTTGCCCCTGTGTTAAACCTAGTTTTTATCAAGCAACAATTGAGATAAGTAAAAACAGTCTCGTATCAATTGCACTTTTTAACTCTCTGAATTATAAAAGTTTGTTTTATTTGTATGCGGTTGGTTCATTCAAAGTATAACAAGGGGGTAAAGTAGATTTGCAGAGGAAAATTAGCAAAAGGATTAACCGACAGCTGATGTATAAAAGCAGGCTTATTTTAATTAAAAAGTATGGAAGGGAAGTCACTTAAATTGTGTTTACTTAATAAATTATTTTCAGTCTCTATTACGATGGTTTAATAATTACACATGACATATATTTTTAATGAACAAACATGAAATGCTGATTATGTTTCTTATTATTTGGAGAAGTAGAATATTAAAAATTAAAGCTTTTCTTGCGGCAGCCACTTTAAGTAAAAAGCTCTGACTGATGCCTGTGAAATTACTCAGATTAAGATTCAGCTCACATAAGAAAATGCCACAGGTAGCACATTCTTTCTTCTGCTTTTCCTTTTTTGAGGTAAATAGCAAGATGGAAAAAAAGGGAACGCTGATGAAAAGCTCAACTTCTTCCCAAAATTATTCTTTGTTCACCATGTTCAGTTATGTATTAGAAATATGCTGGGTGCGGTGCCTCACAATTGTAAACCCAGCACTTTGGGAGGCTGAGACAGGATGATTACCTGAGGTCAGGAGTTGAAGACCAGCCTGGCCAACATGGCGAAGCCCCATCTCTACTAAAAATACAAAAATTAGCCGGGTATGGTGGCACCTGCCTGTAGTCCCAGCTACTGAGGAGGCTGAAGCAGGAGAATAAGTTGAACCTGGGAGGCGGAGGTTGCACTGAGCCAAGATCACACCACTGCCCTCCAGCCTGGGCGACAGAGTGAGATTCCATCTCAACAACAACAACAACAAATAACAAAAGAAATAAATTGTATTGGTGCTGCTGGTAGTGTTGAACTAGACAGGGACAGTCCCAGCCCTCAGAAGCTCACAGTTGATAAAGGAAAGTAGGTCTGGAGTAAGTGATGGTGAGTATTGTAAAGGTATTATCATGAGAGTCACTAATATGGGATATATAACTCAGCTGGGAGTGGGAAAGAGATCAAGGGAAGTTGAATAAATGCTAGTTAGGTTCAGGGAGGGGTAGATAGAATGTTCCTAGGGAAGGTTATAGCGGCCTCAGGCAGGCAGGAGAATTTGAGGATAGAAGAGTTTAATATGAGTGGAGTATGGAGACTCGGCGGTGAGGGGAGGGCTGGTGGCAAGCATTTAAGTCAGTAAGGTAAGCAAGCTGGCCCTCAAGGTCACATCAAGAATTTTCAGCTGTTACTTCTAACCCAAAGGGAAACAATTGAAAGGTTCTTCTGCATCAGGGAACTTTGAATAAGAGACAAGGAAAATCATCTCTTTGAAATACCTCTCTAAAGAGGCATACAACAGGAATCCATTTTGAAAGGTGAGCGGTCACAGTCAAAGTCTTTAATAAGTAGTAATGGAAATTATCTTGTGAGATAGGACTCCTTACTCATTAAATTTACACCACAGGTCACTTTACAATTGGTCTCTAAGAACATGAATGAAATAACATTGCCATCTACACAAAGAAATGAGCTTCTGGAATTGGACAATTTTGGGTATTAGATCTGAGTTGAAACAGATAATTGCAGTGGTTTCCCCAATTCTTAGACCTTTCAATATTCTTGCATGAAAGAATTTTCTGAGAGCAGCCATATTTATATGTTTGTTTTCATCAATAACCTCTGCCATTTGGCCGCCCACATCTGTCATCATACACGTATCCTTGGCATTAATATGCTTGTATAAACCGAAGCATAAAGAAGCTCACTGTTAATATCTGCTCAGGAACAGAAAATTAAGGATTTATGATTATGTCTATGACGTCAGCTATATTAGAGGGCTATTGTGGTATAGCTATGGGAACTTCTGATAGCTTATTTGAGTTTCCTGCAGAATGTACAACTATTTCAAAAATGACCTGGGAATAGAGGACAAAACTTTATTTTAAACCTTGTCTGACATGATACTCTGCAAAAATTTTAAAGCAGTTTCTGATTAAAAAATAACCATGTCATTACTTTAGAAACCATTCATTCAAACAACAATTTATTGGGCACCTTATTTGTGAGGCAGTTTACACACATACATTTTAATCTCCCAACAAGCCTGAAAATTAGATATTTTGGGTATCTTCACTTTATTAGTCAAACTCAGGATCAGAGAGGTAAATTTGCCCTAGGATACAAAGCTAATAAGTAGTGGAAATGTGATTTAAACTCAGACCTGGCTCTTGCAAGAGAATATGCTATTTTCGCTACCATGCATTGCCTCCAAAGGGCTTATTTAATATTTATTAAGAGACTTATGTGGGCTAGTTGTTTTGTGAATCATGAAGCTGTGCCATAGGTCATGAAAAAAATGAAGGGGAGTTGTAAATTATTAAGACATTTGCTTTGAGGAAGTATTTGCTATCCTGAAGCAGGATCCATTGTAGCTCAACTGGGTGAGCAAAAGATAGGTGTGGGGTAGCGAACTTTTAATTCTGTTTCATAGTCTCTGGTAGAAAAGAGAAATGTTCATTCTTGTTTATTTGCTTAACACTTGTCTGAAAACAATTATACCTAATGAGGAGGATTAATGAAAGTTCAGTGTTCTTCCTCAGGTTTCATTTAAATATGATTGATGGTTAATATGGAACAGTGATAAATGTACACAATTTTTCATGAATATTTATTTTTTAAAAAATAAAGACTAGCACTTCTCAAATTGTATTTGGCTGAAGATTCGTATTTTGTTAGATGTTAATAAGTGATCTGCAAAAGAAAACAAACTCATGGTGAAATAAATTTGGGAAATTCTTTGCTATACACGGTTGAAGTTGATTTTTATCATTAGATTTCTTAGGACATTTAATAGGTAAATTATAATTACTGATTCCCAGGTTCCACCCCGAGCCCACTAAATCAGAGTTTCTCGGGGTAGTAACCAGGCGTCAGTACTTCTTTATACTTTTTTCTTTTTCTTTCTTTTCTTTTTTATTTTTGAGATGGAGTTTTGCTTTTGTTGCCCAGGCTGGAGTGCAATGGTGCAATCTCGGCTCACTGCAACCTCCGCCTCCTGGGTTCAAGCGATTTTCCTGCCTCAGCCTCCCTAGTGGCTGGGATTTCAGGTGCCCGCCACCATACCTGGCCTATTTGTATTTTTAGTAGATATGGGGTTTCACCATATTGGCCAGGCTATTCTTCAACTCCTGACCTCAGGTGATCCACAGGTGGTCCGCCCACCAGGCATCAGTACATTTAAAAAGTTCTCCAGGTGATTCAGGCATGCAGATACCTTGCTGTTATGAAACATTTTTCTTAGTGCATAGTACATATGCTCGGTCTAGAGGCCAGTTGTTTTTCATATCGTCCCCACCCCATTTGTTGCAATAGAGAAAAAAATGATGATAAATGACACAAAGTAGGAAGGCTTTTGTAGTTTGTGACATATTTATTTCCTTATTCAATAAAAGTCAATTTTGATCAGATATTCTGTGAATCACTTAACAGATGGAACTGTAAGTGGAAAGGAATTGACCTGAAAATAAGCCAAATCCCACACTGTAGCTTCTGATTTCTGTCCACAATGCTTCCTGACTTTCCTAGAGGGAGCAGCTGGGATTGTCTGCCTAACGCGGTGCCCTCTGCTGTTGGCCCCCTCTGTCACCTGGGGCACCCACTGCTGCAGCCCTGCTGAGAGCTAAAGGCTGAATTTCACCTTTCATCTTTTACTTTAGTTCCATAGTTCTGGCAGAGGCTTCAGGTACTATTAAGCAGATTCTTATTCTTTTTTAGTGTGTTCTATATGAAATTGTACTTCTCGTTAGAGGATGGGAATGACTAACTTTTTTTTTTTTATATGGAGTCTCGCTTTATTGCCCAGGCTGGAGTGCAGTGGCGCAATCT
>NW_012106686.1:323741-326436 GCF_000951045.1 Mandrillus leucophaeus | reverse complement strand
CTGATAATGTGACCTTGGTATAAGCCATATAGATATCAGCAGAAGTAAAGTTCCAGAAAGAAGCAAAAGATGCAAAAGCTTTGGTGGGAGTATGCTTAATGTGTTGGGGGAAAAACAAGGGTATCAGTTGGCTGAATCAGGATACATAGGAGAAAAGTGGTAGAAGAAGTTGGAAAGGAAATGGGGGCAGGCAGACACTATGGGGCTCAGAGGTCATGATAAAAACTTTGCCTTTTTATCAGAACACATATTAGGCAGCCACTGTGGAACCAATGGCATTCTCAGTGCTTTGGGGCGTACAGAGATGAATCAGGCTGACTCTGCCTTCAGGGAGACAGGACTCTATTAGCATGGGTAAAACCCTACCACCCAATTCTGGAAAGAAGGATCTCAGATCTTGAGTACCGAAGCTAAGTATTGATTCACATGCACCATTGGGAGGGAGTATAAACTGATACAACTTTTTTCTTCCCTAGAGTGCAATCTAGCCAAATACATAAACATTTTAGATATATATGCTTTTTTGACTCAGAAGTTTCACATCTAGGTTTTTCCCCTACCCAATGGATAAGTATGCAAGGATGTATAAGCCAGTATGTTTATGATGCATTGTTTTTAATAGAGATACATTAAATATCCAGAAATGGACTTTGATAAATGAAATGTGATGCATCCGATTAATGAAAAACTTTGTAGCTATTCAAAATGATGATGAAGCTATTCAAAATTATGACGTAGCTATTCAAAATGATGATAATCACTTTACTGATACAGAAAAGTGATCATGATATGTAGTCAAGTGGAATAAAGTTATTAAACAGCAAGCAAAGGAGGAATCCATTTTTATAACATTTAAAAAATGTGTGATTTATGTATCATGGAAATCTACATGGGTATAAGTCAAGGTGTTAACAGTACTAATAAACACATGATATATGCATAATTGGGGTGATTTTTACTTCCTTAATTATACCTCCCTGTTAGGTCTGATTACATTCATGGGCAAACATTTCTGTTGTCATCAAAAAATTATTATTTTCAGTTTTTAAAAAAGAAAGATAAATACTTAATTCATGGCAACCCTTGTAGTCAGCATAGGGGATTGATTTTCACCTGATTGCCCTGATGGTACAAGGTAGACTTCTGGGTCTCCACTTAAACGGCCTTAAACGGCCTTACTTCTCTTTTTATTATTATTATTATTTTTTATTATTATACTTCAAGTTCTAGGGTATATGTGAATAACGTGCAGGTTTGTTACATAAGTATACTCGTGCCATGTTGGTGTGCTGCACCCATCAACTCGTCAGCACCCATCAACTCGTCATTTACATCAGGTAATCAACCCACTTTTGTGTGTGCGTGTCTGCCCAACTAGAAAAGACCTAAGGGCACATCCCTGTGACCCTCACTCTCTTCTACCATCTTCTAAATTGCTTTTGACGTCAGTTGCTTCAGAGTGAAAATGAAAAATGGAAATACCATAAAATGGAAGCTGTATCAGCAGAACCCGCATAACTGATTAATTGGCTATACGTGGTGTACCCAGTTTGGGACTTTTTGGTCTTTGATTAGAAAATGCTTCTGGCTTTCCAAGGACACTTATTACTCATGGTTGTTACTTTTTGAATATTACTGGTGCCTATTCAGGATTTGATTGAAGAGTTTTAGAAATGGATTTGTCCTGCCCCTTTCCTGTCCCTTATGTAGTCCTGATTCAGCCAAGCAGAAAAAAATTAATAGAGTTCTGAAAGCACTGAATGAAAGCTATAGTTTCCAGCCAATCCCCTCAGGGCTCTAGAGATACCTGGGCTGTGGTTTGGAGGCATTAATTCTGCTTGCTTTCACTTTGCCAATTGTGTTTTATTTCTTTTTTTCTCTGTCACTGGGCACTTTATTGTAGAATTTTGTATATAAAGAAAATGCTCAGCATGTATTGCAGTTTCCCGCACGTGCTTAGGTAGCAAATGCTGACAAAAAGCACTCAGTATAATTCCAAAACGGCTCTCATCAATGGCACTTTTTTTTGGTTATGGATTTCCTAGCTCTCTGATAGGCTGCACCTTTGATTTAGGATTTCAAAAAGAATTTAATCATGAAAGTTAGTTCTGTGTGCTGGGTGAATCCTCTTGAAAGCAATTGCCTTTTATATCTCCAGGTTCTTAATTGCTACTTCACTCTGCTCTGCTGTTTTATTCTTTTTTATGTTTGGATCAACATGTAAATAACTGAGGATGATGGGTGACTTTACTTAAGGCAAATGTAATGAAAAGGTAGAAATGAAATCCAGGTTCAGTGGAGAAGGAGAGAGTACGCCATTGGGAGAACTAAAGAGATACCGGGCTGATTAATCTATCAAAGGATAGCTTTTAATGCCTAAGTTTTTGCATTGGAAATAAGGGACAATTTCTGCTGGACGCAGTGGCTCACGCCTGTAATCCCAGCTCTTTGGGAAGTTGAGGCAGATGTATCATGAGGTCAGGAGATCAAGATCATCCTGACCAACATGGTGAAACCTCTTCGCTACTAAAAATACAAAAAAATTAGCTGGGCGTGCTGGTGCACACCTGTAGTTCCAGCTACTCAGGAGGTGGAGGCAGGAGAATTGTTTGAACCTGGAAGGCGGAGGTTGCAGTGAGCCGAGATCACGCTACTGCACTCCAGCCTGGGACAGGGCAAGACTCTGTCTCAAAAA
>NW_012106686.1:320170-321716 GCF_000951045.1 Mandrillus leucophaeus | reverse complement strand
GGCTCACTGCAAGCTCCACCTCAGCCTCCCGAGTAGCTGGGACTACAGGCTCCCACCACCACACCTAGCTAATTTTTTGTATTTTCAGTAGAGACGGCATTTCACGGTGTTAGCCAGGATGGTCTCGATCTCCTGACCTCATGATCTGCCCACCTCGGCCTCCCAAAATACTGGGATTACAGGCGAGAGCCACCGTGCCCAGCATGGCTGCTCTTCTCAATTCCTTCCATGGAGCCCGTTGGCTCCAAGGTTCAGACAAATCCAGGAAGCAAGCAGTCCCATCCCTGCACACGCTCACCTCTCCAGCATGTCTTACTACTGGTGTGTCAGGCCTTTCAGCTTCAGATGGACTTCCCTGCCAGCTGTTTCACGAGCACCACACTTTCCTTGTAAGCATTCCTTGTGTATTTTCTGGTTAATTCTTTTTTGATATGACCTTCAAAACTTAGCTCATAAACTGCCTTTCGTAGCAATGCCTCCTTCCTCACTCACCTACTCACCTGGATTAGGATCCCGGTGGCATCACAATGGTAATTAACACATATTTCCCCCCACCTGGGTTGTGGACTCCCTGAGAGCAGGGTTTGTGTCTTGTTTCCCTGTTCCAGCTGAATGTCTTGAATATAAAAATATGCTTAACTGATGTTTACGAGTAAATGAAAAAGCTCTCTTCACTTGCCCTTCCATGCAATGAACACAGCTGCTCACACATTCACATGTTTACCTCCTTTTAGAACCATTTCCCTTCTTTTCTAAACCACCTTTTCTATTCGTCAATTGTGGCTCTTATTGTACCTCCTCAATATTGACATTATATGAATTTTGACTTTATAATTTATTTTTACTTTGCACTATGGAGTTTATGAAAGTATTACATGTGTTTTACATCCCCAAGTGGATGGTAAGCTTTTCAAGGTTACTTGTATTCTCTCACTTCCAACTTCAAATACATATTGAATGCCTGTGCACTTCTGATAATGTAACACAAGTCTATATGTTAGTTTTATTGAGTTCATCTACTGTATGTTTTCTCTCTTTGTGTCCTCATTTATGGTTCCAGCAATTAACTTTCTGCTTGCAGTTATCTTCATTCTTTGTTTTAATAAATTAGTTTCCTATTTTCACATATATTTACTAAGCACCTCTTCTAGGTGCTGGGAATATGGTAATAAAACAGACAAAAATTCCTGCTCTGGTTAGTGGAAGCTGAAAATAAGATAAACAGATAAAATATATAGTGCTACATAATAATAAAGGTAATGATGAAAAAATATATATCGTAGGGCCAGTTGTGGTGGCTCATGCCTGTAATCCCAGCACTTTGGGAGGCTGAAGCGGGAGGATCAACTGAGTTCAGGAGGTTGAGGCCGGCCTGGTCAACATGGCAAAACTCTGTCTCTACTAAAAATACTTGAACCCAGGAGGTGGAGGTTGCAATGAGCCAAGATCACACCACTGCACTCCAGCCTGGGAGACAGCGTGAGAGTCCATCTCTAAAAACAAAACAAAACAAAACAAACTATATATTATATATAGAATATATAGT
>NW_012106686.1:224883-317210 GCF_000951045.1 Mandrillus leucophaeus | reverse complement strand
AAAAAAGAAAGAAACAAGAAAACAAAAAAACAAAAAACAAGAAATTAAGGACAATTTCATATTAGTTTTCTGCCAAGCGAGTTTCAAGGAACAGTAGTCTTACGAGGTGTTCTAGGGCAAGTGTTCTAGGTTAGAGGTGTTTGGGAAGTGCAATGCACTGTTGGCTACCCTTAGTGATTTATGGCATATATTAGTGCTGAGAAAACTTGCTGTAAAGTTTTGTTGTGTTAAATATGTCATTTTCCTAACTTTTTAAAGAAGAATTACTTATTATAGTTTTTGTTCTTCCTTTTGGGAAATTGAAAAGATTAATGAATTCTCTATAATTGAAATACAAAGATATATACACTGGAGCTCAAAGTTAGGGTGAAAAATTAAGAGATTAAGGCGTCTTTTACTTTATTTCTAATTTCATGACTCTTTAACTTAAAAAAGATATGCAAAGCAAATATGAAAAATTGTTGTCAACAGTTGTTACTTTTAATAAGAGATTATGGGTTATGATTCTATGTAGTTTTTCTATGAAAAAAGTAGACTTTTTTGTATATAAGACATTGCAATAATAACCATTCATCTGTTTATTTATTCAACAAATGTTTATTGAGCACTTAAAATATGCTATACACAATTTTTGGCACTTGTGATATACCAGTAAATAAAGAGATAAAGATCCCTGTCTTTGAGGTAACAGAATAAGAATAAATATTTATGAATTGTGAAGATTTGCTTCTAATAATGTCTGAGTAACCTTTTTCTGACCCTTCTGTAGATAACAACTATAAATTCTAGACAAAACCAAAACAAAATGAAAAATTGGCCAAAGGTGCTAGAGAGCAACACAACGCAGGCAGATTCTGGAGGGGAGTTAACACTTAGGAGAAGGGAAAGACACTAAATTAGTTCCATGTTCAAGGTTTATATATTGAATGAAGGCCCCCGTTTGTCCAATATAGATGTAGGATAATAAAACTGTGATAGAAAATCTGAATTATTTTTGGTCTGAAGAATCAAAGAACAAAGTTCTAGAAAATACAGCTTCTGGAAAGTGATGAAACCTGAGAGAAGGAGGCTAATTGTTGTCCATAAAGGCATCTCAACTCTCTGCCTAAACCCAGAAACATGAATATGTGGGCAGATTCCAAAGAGCCTACTTGAGGAGTAGATTAAAACAGCCCATTAATGCTGAATGTGGTGGCTCACGCCTCTAATCCCAGCACTTTGGGAGGCTGAGGTGGGTGGATCACTTGAGATCAAGAGTTTAGACCAGCCTGGCCAACATGGTGAAACCTTGTCTCTAATAAAAATATAAAAAATAGCCGGGCATGGTGGCACGTGCCTGCAATCCTAGCTACTTGGGAGGCTGTGGCATGAGAATTGCTTGAATCTAGGAAGTGGAGGTTGCAGTGAGCGGAGATTCTGCCGTTGCACTCCAGCCTGGGCCTGAACAATAGAGTGAGACCCTGCTTCAAAAACAAACAAATGAAAAGACAACAACAACAACAAACAAAAAAGCTTGCCAACAAAGAAATAGAGTTTAATGTTTTTGAGGCATATTATGCTAATTATCTACTAACATAAACAAACTCAACAATAAAAACACTCTTTGAGGAATAAGACAGAATCCAGCAAACTACAATGTAAAATTACTTAACACAGAAAAATTAGAAAAATTTGATTTATTCTCAAAAGAAAAGAAAGTAAATGAAGACCAACTTCAAGATAAACCAAACATTGGAATTAGCAAGCAAGAGTTTTAAAGCAGGTAGTACGATGCTCCAGGACAAGGATAGGCTCGTAACAAATTTAAAAAAGTAAATTGGAGTAGATGAGTAAAGAGAAAAGCAAAGAATTAAATGAAAATGCTAGAACTCAAAAGTTCCATATTTAAATTAAAAAAATTTACTTGAATGGGCTTAACCTAAAAAAAAGGAGGTGACAGGAGAAAGAGTCAATGAACTTGAGGACAGATTCAATAGAAATTATTGAATCTAAAGAGCAGAACAAATATTTTTAAAAATTAACAGAGGCTTGGAGACATGTGGTAAAACATGAAAATATTAATCATAAGTGGAACTCAAGTCTTAGAAACAGAAGAGACAGCAAATGGAGCATAAATAATGACCAAAATTTTTACTTTGGTAAAAGTCATAAATTAACAAATTTAAAAAAACATAGAAAAACCTAACCAGGAAATATATAAAGAAAACCATACCTAGGAAAACCAGAGTCAAATTGTAGAAAACCTAAGATTAAGAGAAAATCATGAATGTGGCTCCTCAAACTGACACTTTATATAATGGAGAATGACCATTCAAATCATTGCTGACCTCTTCTTAGAAAAAAATGGAGGCCAGAATATATCATAACAAAATGCTCAAAGTGCTGAATAAGAAAACTATTAACCTGGAATTCCGTATACAGAAATAAAAAAATCCTTTAAGAATAAATGCAAAATGAAGACATTTTTAGATAAAAGAAAACTAAGAGAATTTTCTACTGTAGACCTGGATTAAAACAAGTGTTGACGGAAGTTCTTTAGTCTGAAAGAAAATGGTAACAGACAGAAATGACCAATTTCAAGAGTTGCTATGAAGGTATAGTAATCAAGATGATATTGGTGAAAGAACAGACAGATCAATGTAATGAAATAGCTCAGAAATCAATCTACACAATTATAGTCAACTCTTGTTTGACAAAGATACAAACACATATCAAGAATGAATAGTTTACTTATACATCTATATTTGTCAAAACCCAGGAAATGTACACTTAAGATTTATGCATTTCATTGTATGCAAATCTTGCATCAAAAGAAAAAAAATATGAGCAACTAATGAACTTTAGTTAATATGAAAGATTTAGAGGGAAATCTAAATGCTGAAAGATTTAGAGGGAAATGTATCAATGTCTTCAATTTACTTTGAAATGTATTAAAAACAAGATGGATTGATGAATGATTAGAGGAATGAATAAATATGTGATAAAGCAGTTTTGGAAAATGATAGTGATAGAATCCAAGTGGCAGCTGTGTAAGGACTTACAGTATTATTTTTCTCTGTATATTTAAAATGTTTTTTGATAAATATTGTAAAAAATATTTATGGATCACCTACTATAAACTGGCATTGTGTTGGGGCCATGATCTACCAAATCAAGAATAAGTGGTTGTTTATTCTTAAAGATCTCCTAGTTTGGGGAGAGAAACAAACATGTAAACCATAGAAATACTGTACTCTAAATTCAAGAGAGGTGAACCCAAGTTTTTATGGTGACATAGAGGAAGGTCCTGCCATCCAAACCAGGGGAGTGGTCATAGGTGGTGAGGGAAGGTGTCTAGTATGAGCTGATATTTGTGCTGAGTCCTAAAGGATAAACAGCAGTTAACCAGATATGTGGGGAAAGATGCAATGGGAGGAAAGGGCATTTCAGGTAAAGGAGACAGTCTGGGCAAAGACCAAAAGCATGCAGTGTGTAAACACTTGTATTTTGGTGTAACAAATGTTTGACTTATAAAAAGAAATTGATAGAATATTCAATGTAATAAAAAACCAGACATTGCAGTTAGGGCTCATCTATGGGGAGCTGTAGAAGGGTTTTGAATAAGGCAACGACATGAACGCATTTGAGTTTTAGACTGACTACTCTGGCAGCTGTGGAAGACACAATTGAAGTCTTGCCTCTAAAAGAGTAATTAGAAGGCTGTTACAGTAATGAGACTGATGAAAGTCTGAGCTAGGACTTACATTTTAAGAACGGGGTTAAAGGGGACCTCAGTTTAAGGTATAGGAAGAAGGCGAGGTTGGATATGGGTTTAGGGTGAACATATAATTTACCTTTTAAAAAGGGTACTTTTGAGAGTAAAAGTTGGCATTTAATACTTATGCTAGGACAATGGGCATTGCATTGACTGGAATAGGCTAGGACAAATGTCATCCAACTTATTGTCATCCAAAATATGGAGGAGCAGGGATGGGAGGCAGGAGGCTAGAATGACTCCAAGGCTCCTAGCTTGACTGACAGAGATAGAAAGGAAAAGGTTTGAAAGTAAAGATGACGAAGTACGAAGAAATTTATGATTCATTTCTTCCTGCTCTAAGGAATTTAAAATTTGGAGAAAATTCAACTTATGGTTGGCTATATTTGTCAAAGATGTACGTGGCATCTAAGCTGGATTATAAAGGATGTAGGATTTAGATCTCCCAAAAAGATAGGCAACTTAAGACCCAGGTGAGCTGTGTGCCTAGAGCTCTGAAAATAATATTTTTAAATAGAATTGTGTTCTAGATTATCTAAAAAAGTCTAAAATAGAAATAACTCATGTACCCATTATTAGGATAATAGGGGTCCAGGAGAGAAATAGACACAAATGACAGATACATGAGGTTAATAGGTTTACTTTATTATTACTAGATCTGGACTGGAGCAGGTGGTTTGGACTTGCAACCACTATTGTGCTTTCTGAGACCCATTCTATAAATTTGGATTGTGGGACGTCTCATGGGAAGAAGAGTCTCTAAGGCAGATAATTTGCAGTCACCACGATATTCTTGTTGTTACAGCTATAACATCTAGATGGAATTCCTATTCAGACAGAAAATTATCCATCCAGAAGAGAAAACACTGTCTCATCTATATCAAGCCCTGAGAAAGCGGTCAAAGAGATAAAGCCAATAAGTGTCAACTGACATTTATATCATTATCTTGCTCCAATCAGAAAAGTAAATTAATTGTCAGATTCTTTTAAATTTATACCGGTTGGATAGCTCATTCCTCTTCCTATGTAAGAAAGTGAATAAGGGGTTGGGAGAAGAGATAAAAGTTGTACTGACCTGCTGTCCTTTCCTGGAGTAGATATTATTTTATGGATTCATGAAGGCAGGAGAATATGGTCACCCTCAACAAGTGACTATGTCTCTGACAAAACTCAAGTCCAATTTTGCTGTCCACTTCAGCAATGCATTAAATATGTACTCATGCAGCAACACACCGTTAGAGAACACTCCCACTGTGATAGCTTCCCTGCAATTCTCCCTTTTTTTCTGCACCCAAATGGTTTCTAGGCATTGATATCCTCACATTTGTATACATTCCGTTACAAATTCTTTAAACTGTAGTTTTATTTTGCTTGCATTTGTACTTGATTGATTTCTTTTGAACAAGATACACGTTTTGATCACTGTCTTCATAATGAACTCTATACCACCAGGTCTCAGGGATATTTACAAGGTAAAATTGATCTTCTCTGCTAAGTGTCAAGTTCACCTTGACTTTTTCCCCTAACCTATATTGTACGCACTGGTATCACTGGTATGTCTGCTAAAATACATGTAGATTTTTTGTACATTCAACTATGTTTCTTTTTCAATTCTAGGAAACTCATCTGCTGTTAATCTTTTTTGTTTAACATTAGAAGTAAGGTTCTGATATTTCCCCTATTGTAATAGCATATCTTGTCTTCCTTTTAGATTTCTACTTAAATTCTTCTCAATCAGAATAAAAAATACGTTTTTCTCGGTCATCATGATACACTTTCTGTCTGAGGCGTTTTATAACCTTTAGGTAGAAGTCAAGGGTACATGCTCTAATCTCTCTTTCCAAAGGCAACAAAAAAGTGCCCCAATATATATCTTCATCATAAAATGAGTGGGTCTTGGTGGATAGAGGAAAATCTGTCTCTCAGGACTGGATGACATCATTGGAGCCTCTTTTCTCCTTATTTTTTCTTCCCTGTCTGATGGGCTGGGGTGCACTTCTATTTGGAAAGAGTTCCTGGTCGTGGAAGACCTAGGAGAGCTGGGTAATAAGAGAGGAGGGGCCCTGGTAAGGACTGCTTAGGTGAACCTGATTCTAGAGAGGTGAGAAATAAGCCGTTCAGCCTCATTTTAGTTAAAGCCTAAAGCTAACCATTACAAGTAATGCCCATAGCTCATCCAGCCCAGTGTTAGGAAACATATCACAGGCCTATCCTTATATTTACGTATGGAGGCTGCTGTTACATTCTCCAGGAGGAAACAGTATCAGAGAAACTTGTATCCAATTTCTTCCTCCAAAAGAGAGAGTGAGGCAAATTCAATTAGTGAAAATGGGGAGTACCTGGATGCTGTTTGAGTCTTATTAACAGGGAGCATAGCTACTGCACTGTGGCTCTGATGACACAGGGAGTGACAACAAAAGGCCTTGCAATAGTCTTTTATCCAGATTTATTGCCAGTAAAGCTGGTAGTTTGATCTCAACTTTGGCTAGCTATTTATGTTTGTCTCCTGGAGGGGATGCATGAGAAATGGTAATTTGAATACCAAACCCCCCTGAACTTTCAGCATCCGGTTTACCAAGGCAGTAGCTTACACTGATATTTAGATTTCATATAATTAACTAATAATAGAGCATTTTATTTCCTCGGAGAAGGTTCTGTGCCTAGTGCTCCCTCCCTACACAATATTACCAGCTACAGTGTCAGTTAGTCAAGATTCAGAGCCTTAGGACCTCAGTCAAATATATTTTTCTATCAGCTATCATCAACATCCCTACGCAAAGCCCTATTGTTTGTGGAACTTTAAGTTTTGATTTAGAAAACCTATCTATATCTGTATCTATAGCTACATCTATATCTGTGTCTGCATCTAATCTATATCATCTATATCTACATCTAAAATATATTCTCCAATAATTTACTTCTCATCTTATTTCATTTTAAAGCCCAAATACAATGTGAAAGAAATGGTTCAGTCATGGCCTTTCATGTGGCAAAGGGATCCTAGATATGGTCATTATAGTTAGCGTGATACAGATATAAAATAGGACTTAGGAGGGGAAAATGCAGAAGCAGAGAAGTGAGAAGTAGCAGAGCACATGCAATTCCTCAAGTACTTATGTTTTGTGCCAGAAAGTTGTTGATCCAACCTGGGCATAGCTGAACTGAATGCACCACGGCCAATGATCCAGTGGAGAGGACCTTGCCCCTGCAATGCTCTCCATATTTATAGGGACTGTATCCAAAGATATCTATAGGGATTGTATATTTATAAAGACTGCATGTTTTTAAGGACTTGTTGTCTAGTTCAGAGTCGGCAAAATTTTTCTGTAAAGGACTAAAGAGTGAATATTTTTAGCTCCGTGAGCCCCAGAGTCTGTTGCAGGTACTCACCTCTGCCAGCATAGTATGAAAGCAGCCATAGCTAATATACACATTAATGAGCATAACTGTATATCGATAAAACTTTATTTACAAAACAGATAATGAGTCATATTTGACTCACAGGGCCAAGTTTGTCAACCCCTTATGTAAATAACAATGTAAGCATGAGTGCTTTTTATTCAAAAGGTGGTCTTGATGGAAGCAGAGAACTTTTAGATCTCAGTCACTGGTGTTCTTCTGTTGAGCTAAGTTGGACTTCCTGAGGCAGCTCTCGGCTAAGTTACCCAGAGCCACAGAAATGAATCTCCAGGACCAGATTCTATGAGCACTGTTACTCATCTCACATGAATCTATAGGAGTGAATAGGAGTCACAGCGAAACTTTAGAAATATGTGCCTGAAGTCATAGTCTCTAATTCTTTACCTTTCAACCCACTAGAGTAGAGTATCTGTCCCCACCATGCTATTGAAATTTACCTTGTCAATATCATTATTAATCCCTGTATTGCAAAATTCAAAGATTGTGTCTACGTGTTCTTCTTAATCACTGCAGCATGCATATGTAGCTGATGGCCCTGTTTTTCTAAATACCTTGTTTTTTTCTTGGCTTCTATGACACCACGTTTTCTGTTTACTTTCTACCTAATTGGCTACTCTTTTCTAGTTGCCTATGTTGACTCCTTCAATGCAGGCTCTAAATTTTAAAACAAGGGCTGCACAATTAGCTTTTCTTTATTTTCTCTTTCCCCATACCTAATCTCACTTACTACTTTGGTTTAAATGACATTTACATTCAGTGGTTCAAAAATTTATAACTCCAGTTCTGGCTTTTCTCTTGAGATTCAGAGCCATTTATACAACTACTGTTTTGACCTCTGCATTTCGCAGTTTAACGGCCATCTCAAGTTTAATATTTGCAAGCAGAAGTAAACCTGCTTTTTCCCCCAATTTCCATTCTCTGTTTATTGCACCATCCTCCCACTTGGCTGGGTAAATGCCACCTTTCTTTGTGTCTCTTTCTCACAAGCTCCAGATCCCAATCATAAAAGACATAGCCCAAATCAAATACCTTCTCTCCATCTGTACTAATCCACATCATCTCCCTGCCAGACTATTGCAGCAGCCTATTAACTGTTCTTCAAATTCTTCTCTTTTCTGGTTACAACTTGTTCTCCAGGGAGCAATTGGGGGTATTTAAAAGGTAAATTGAATCATGTCTCTCTTCTGCAAAGAATTTCTAATTACTTTTTGGTACACTCAAATAAAATCCCCTAATTTTGTACATTATTTGCACCCACCCCCACAACTCTCTAATCTCATTTTCTGTCACTCTCCCTCCTTCCCTTTATTCCAGCCACATTGCTTGTTCTTGCTGTAGAACTTATTGTACCAGCTGTTTCTTCTGTCTGAAATGTTTCTTCCCCCACAGTCTTTGCATCACCAGTTCTCCTTCTGAGTCTCAGCTCAAAAGTCATTCTCTTAGTCCTTTCCATATCAACTATTCATCATTTTACTCACCACCCATAGATATGGTCTATTATGTCTCTGTTTTTATTTTCCTCCTAGCTCTTACCACAATGATAAGTGTGTGTTTAGGTGAAACGCCATCTCTACTAAAAATACAAAAATTAGCTGGGCATAGTGGTAGGTCCCTGTAATCCCAGCTACTTGGGGAGCTGAGGCAGGAGAATTGCTTGAACCAGGGAAACGGAGGTTGTAGTGAGTCGAAATCACGCCACTGCACTCCAGCCTGGGCGACAGAGTGAAACTCTGTGTTAAAAAAAAAAAAAAAAAAAAAAGAAAGTGAGTAGTGAGTTCCTGATAGCAGAGGTGTCCATTGTTCACTGTTTATTCAGTCTGGTTTGTTTCATAAGCAGTTGAATCTCAGCGGTGAATCACCAGCTACTACAATGCATCTCTTCTTCCAGCGGCAGTTGATTGGTTTTCTGGATCTTTTGAAGCTACAGATCTTCCTTGATATAGAGAGTATGGGCTGCCTCTTCCCCAAGGAGTGACCCTAGACATTTTTTCCCCAAAGTCACAGTCTTCTACCTACTTCCTCTTTATCTCCTTGTGTGTTTTTGGAATACTTCCCTTTCAGATTCTCTTTGATTATGATACATATTTATGTATGATAAAGAGTTCATGAACTCTTGACTTCAAAATAGGGACAGTTCCAGTTCATGCCTGTGGCATCAGCATAATTATTAATGACACCCATTTTTGTTCCCAGAATTGTCTTAGTTTGGACAATATATTATATAGTCATCTTCACTGTATGCATTCACTTCTGCTCTTTTGTCACGGAACTTCTGTTCTGCCGGTTTTTCTCTCTCACAGTGAGGAGTCTCAGGTGGCATTGCATTCTTAGTGCATCCCCAGGGACCCTCATCATGACCTGCCACATCTGGCCATTGAATTCCAATCTGGGCTTTGCTCCACTGTCTTTTCCTACCTGAGCAGACAGACTAATTTATGTAGGTGACACAAATTAGCAATGAACCATTAGCCACTCCTTAGAGCTGCTGAGCTAGGTTTTCATAGGGAATTGCCTGCCTCAGAAAGCTGAGTCATCAGCAAATGTCTCACAGCCTTCAGTGTTTGAAAACTCATCTTTCTCCTCTTCTGCTAGGTGAATTGCATGCTGTTTGTTATGCTGCTGATCAAGACTGAAATGACAATTCTTTCTCTTTCATTCTTTTCTTTTTTGTTTTATTTTGTATTCTTTTTTGTTTTTGTTTTTGTATTCTTTAGCACTCTTGTGCCTCATTGACATACTCTTCATGAATCAATGGCAAACCATTTTATGTGTTGATTCTATTTGGTTTAGCAAAAATCCTTTCATGGCCACACTTTGTTAGCCATTGATTTGTATAACTTAAAATGCTATAGTATACGCCTTTTAAGTAGTCTGTAATTCAGATGTCTACCACTGGATTATATTAGTCCTCACTCAAGTTAGTTACAGTTTACCCCATTTCACAAGGGAATCCTATAACATGGGATGAGATTTCACTGCAGCAACTGTGATTTTGACCAGATCTGTCTTAACACAGTTGGCCCTCCATATCCGCAGATTCCACATCTACAAATTCAGGCAAGCCTGGATTGAAAATACTTGGGAAAAAAACCAATAAAAATAACATTACAACAATAAAAAATAATATTAATAAAAACAATACAGTACAACAACCATTTATATAGCATTTACTTTATATTAGGTATTAACAAATCTAGAGAAGTTTTAAGGTACACTGGAGGATGTGCATGGGTTATATGCAAATACTACCCCATTTTATATCAGAGAAATAAGCATCCTCAGATTTTGGTATCTGAAGTGGGTGGGGTTGGGGGGTTGAGGAGTGGAGTCCTGGAACAAATTCCTTGCAGATACCAAGGGACAACTATATTTTTTAAGTTTTATTTTAGAGATGGGAATCTTGCTATTTTACCCAGGAGTGTGGTGCTATCCATAGGCATGATGAAGCAACAATCCTCCTGCCTCAGCCTCCAGAGTAGCTGGGACTAGTCATGCACCACTGCACCTGGTACTTTCTTTGAGTTATTCTGACATCATTTTGCCAACATTTTGTCTGTGGCATACACTAATCTATCCTGGCTATCACTTAGCCTATTCAATATGTATCAGTTCACTTTTGATGACTTTTCTTTAATCTCTGAAGATTTTAACCAACTCTGTTGTTGATGCTTTAACATGCAAATGTTAATTCTATTCATTTGTGTTTAAATAAGTAAGCCCTGAGATTCTTAGTTCTGAGGTTTTCATTGTATTGTTCCAGTTTTGCTGTGACACAAACTGCCTCAAAACTTTGTTGCTTTAAAACAACAACCATTAATTTAGCTCATGATTCCATGAGTTGGGAGTTTGGGCTGAGTTCAGCTGGGTGGTGTTCTGCTGATCTTGGCTGGGCTCACTTGGCATAAGTGCGGTCACATCTGTTGGCTCTGATTCTGGGGCTTGGTTGGCAATTGGCTGCGGTTAGGGAGATGAGCCATGTGTTTCTCATCATCCTGCATCCTGGGCTTATTCACATCATCGAAAATGTTCCCAAAGATCAAAAGGACAGGCTCCAATTCACAAGTGATTTTAAAGCCTCTGCTTATGTTTCCATTATTAATGTCTAACTGGTCAGTCATATGGCTAAGACCAGTCTCAATTTGGAAGAGCACTGCAGAATAACATGGATACAGGCAGCAGAATTATTAGGACCTTCTTCTTTTTTTTTTTTTTTTTGCAAATAATTTATCAAAAGATTGTAACCTGAAACACTGCCTAATTGTGCTTTATGTGTAGAAGTCAATGAAATTATATGCATAAAATCCAAGGAATCTTAATTACAAAAGTATGAAAAGAACCCCATAGTAAAATTTCACCTAGTTACATCCCATGACATAATCCTAGAGGACAATATTATAGTCAGACTCTAATATATTTTAGTCAACTTTATAGACTGAATTATTTCTTCCCCCTAACTTCATATGTTAGCATTCTAAACCTAGGACCTCAAAATGTGACCATATTTGGAAATAAGGCCTTCAAATCAGTAGTTAAGATAAAATGAGGTCATATGAGTGGGCCCTGATGCAATTTGACTGTTGTCCTCGTAAGAAGAGGGGAATAAGACACAGACAAGTGTACACACAGAAGAAAGGCCATATGAGGACACAGCAAGAAGGTGGCTATATGCAAGCCTAAAAGAGAGGCCTCTGTAGGAACAAAATTTGCCCACACCTTGATCTAGACTCTAGAACTGTGAGAAAATAAATTTGCATTGTTTTAAGCTGCCCAATCTATTGTACTTTGTTATAGCAACCCAAACTGAAACAGATGGTACCCAGAAATTTAAAAAAGAAAATCCCAGGCAGGATAGATTTATTTGATGGCTTATGGGAAAGGTGATCCCTAATTATTTCAGCTGTAAACATAAAACCATACAGGGAACTCAGCTCAATATGCACTGAGCTGTTCATTCAAAATGTATGTAAGGAAAGAATATTGCCTTTATATTGTCTTTACAGGAGAACCAGGCTTTGAGATTGTCACATTGCTATCCCACTCCTTAGGGCATCTTCTCTTAATAACCAGGCAGTGGTGGCAACGTGTCAATATCTGAACCGTATTCAGTTGGAATTAAAGCTGGGGGGCAGAATTTTGGAGAGGCAGTAGCTAGGGCAAATGACTTCTCCTGAAGCTGAGAGAGGCTCAGGTGTGCAGCAAATATGAAATAAAAAAGTGTGAATACACGATGTAAGTAAAGGAATTAAGCAAAAAGACTTAAAATTCAAAATACAGGAAATATCCCTTTTTATAAGTTGCAGTATCACTGAATTTGTTTCTTTCTTTGGTAGATTGAGTTTTTAACCATCTTAAAGGGTTATACATATCTATGAAATGACTTCAGATAGTCACGGATTACCGCGTTACTTTCATGGGCCTTAAATAATTAGCATGGAGCCATGGACATAAGTAGACTTAAGAAATACTACTCAAAACTCTTTAAAATAATTTCAAAAACATTTAAAATATTTAGAAGGGAAGGATGTCAATGTCAATGACAAAAAGTCAATGCCTCTGAAAACTATATATATTTCACTCAAGAATACTGGATAGGCACATGGTACTGATTTTAAGTGGAAAGAGTGTGGGTGGGAATCAAAGGAAAAAGAGAAAATAGACATTATGAGCATAGAGGCTTATCCAATCTGAAAGTGAAGTTATGAGAGAAAATGGTGGCTGGGCTAACCTCATGGCCTAAGGCCTTCCTCCATTGACTGGGGAGTCTGGAAGGGATAGAAAATTTGGCTTTCAGGTGGAGTGAGTGGAAGAGGGGTGGGAAGGGAAAGCCTATGGCCAAGAGGAACTTTATGTGACTTCAAAGGGAATGAAAAATGAGCTGCGAGGTGTAGCTGCTCCCCTGACCACTTTTAAATTTATATGTTTGACTAAATAATAGATTCTCGTAGAAATCAAAAAAGCTCTGAAAAGTACAAAATGTAAAATATATGGCATTCCCATCCCTGACCTTCGGTCACCCACTTCCCATCCTTTTCTTGTTTCGATTTATAGATGATCCAGGAACTGACGTGCATTTTCACCTGAAAAAGAAAGAAAAAACAAACATTAATTGTGGCATACCATGTTAGTAATTCTATGTTTTGGTCTCTTTGTGTAATGCTTTTTGGACATATGCCATTTCAGTGTATATAGTGCTGACTAGGACCTACTGGGTACCTAATTAAACAGAATATCCAGAGTGTTCTATTTAATGACATGCCTTAGATGTTACACAGGTTCAGTGACTATATTTTAATGTTTTGGAGTTGGTTTTTCTTAGTTTTTTGAGGTAAATGCTTAGCACGTTACTTTTTGTCAGGATGAAGAGAAGTTGGTTAATGGTTAAAAAATACAGTTAGAGAGAAGAAATAAGTTCTAGTATTTGATAGTAGAGTAGGGAAATTATAGTTAACAGTAATTTAATATATATTTTAAAATAGCTAGAAGAGAACTGCCACATTCTCAACACAAAGAAAAGATAAATGTTTGAGGTGATGGATTCCCAGTTACCCTAATTTGATCATTACACATGGTATATAGGTATCAAAATATCACATGTATCTCCAAAATACGTACAACTGTTATATAGTTAAAAAAAAGATGTTTAAACTAGCATTATCTGGCATAAAGAAAGTGAAAGTATTTATGGCTATGATTTTGCCTCTGATCTTTTTCACAAAAAAAATTGTAGCCACCTCTTCAGTAATTTCTAAATTGTCTGAAATTTCAGTTTTGATTATTTTTTCTTTGACTCAAAAACACATTTTTTTCCTTCAAGGAGATAGTCTTTTTATTGTGTTTTGGCCATTAAAATATCATTTGGTTTTCTATTTATAGCCTGATTCACATTATTTTTTAAAAATTAAAAAAAAAAACATTATTTTTTTTTGTGGAAATCACGCTCTATGCTGTCTTCCCTGATCGTGCTTGAGGAAATGTTTTACTTCCATACCCTAAACTTGGCCCTAACTACCAGAATGACACAGCCTTGCAAGGACATTACTGAGATTTAGAAGATGTGTACCACATTCCAACCCATCACAGTGAGGACCCACACAGTTAAGTTACACGTTCCATGCCATTAAACAAGATGTGACTCTATTTGTTATTGCAGGCTAGTAATTGATCTTTCCTGCCATATTTGACAGATACATAAATCCAATTTTCATCGTATATAACTTAAAAAATTTTTATTATTTTTGATGAAAAACATCAACTTTGAGGGGCAAGCTTTTTCTTAGCTTCTCTTAATGTGGTATATACTTTATTCACAACTTAAGGTGACTTTTCTCACTCTGTAATGCAACAATTTCGCTCCCTACCTCCCTAGACTGCCAACTGCAATTGTTTTGTTTTTTTCAAGTCTTAAAAATGGTCAGCAATGATTTGACTAAGAGGTTAAGCCTGAATTCTCAGAGGGATGAGTTTCATTATGGTTGCAGAGCCACCCTCATCCCACCCCACAAAACATTCATTTACCACAGTAAAGTCAGAAGGTGTGGGTATAATCAGCCTTCCTTATCTGTGGGTTCCACATCCTTGGATTCAACCAACTGTGGATCAAAAATATTTGGAAAAAAAAAACAATAAAAATACAACAATAAAAATATTATTAAAAAACAATATAATATAACAACTATTTATATACCATTTACATTATACTAGGTATTATAGTGATTTAGAGATGATTTAAAGTATATGCAAGGTCTGGACATGGTAGCTTATGCCTGTAATCCCAGCACTTTGGGAGGTTGAGGCAGTCAGATTACTGGAGGTCAGAAGTTTAAGACCAGCCTGGCCAACATGGCGAAACCCCGTCTCTACTAAAAATACAAAAATTGGCTAGGTCTGGTGGCACATGACTGTAATCCCAGCTACTAGGGAGGAAAAGGCAGGGAAATTGCTTGAACCCAGGAGGCGGAGGATGCAGTGAGCCGAGACAGCGCCACTGCACTCCAGCTTGGGTTTTTTTTTTTTTTGAGATGGAGTGAGACTCTGTCTCAAAAAAAAAAAAAAAAAAAAAAAAAAAAAAAGTAAGTGGGAGGATGCATGTGGGTTACATGCAAATACTATCCCATTTTATATCAGGGACTTGAGCATCTATGGATTTTGATATCCATGGGGGTCCTGGAACCCCCAAGGATAACAAGGAATACCTGTAGTAGCCAAATGAATTCAAAATATCTAATTATGAGAAAAATATTTGGCTCATGTTCAGGCACTGGGTTAACCCTGCTCAAAGAAATGTCATTTTGCATTGGCTATATCCAAATGTCCTTTGCCCACTTTTTAGTGGGGTTGTGTTTTTCATGTAAATTTCAAAGTTTTTCAACCATCCAGTGAGGAGGGAAGGAAAAATATGAGCTTGTGCAGAAAGTTTAGGAGTAGTTTTGAAAAACAGAGAGGTTAAAAAAGACTTTTAAAAGTTATTGTCAGTGGTGTCCAATGTTACAAAGAGATAAAGGAGAATGATTACATATTGTCATGTAATCATCACCACCATCCATTTCCAGAACTTTTTCATTCTGCAAAACAAAAACTTTATGCCCATTAAACAACAGCTCCTCATTCCTCTCACCCCTGGGCCCTGGCAAATGTCAGTGTTATTGGTTATATCCAAGAAGGTGAAAGAAGGTGAAAGCACTCTTTCCTTTTTAATAAGATGTAGTAATTCATAGGAGAAAGCAAAGCTGTTATAGTGCTAAAGAACCTCCAATAAATCAGTAATTTTATAATCACCAAGAAATAAGTCAGTGCAAGAACAATAGGTGAGAAAGAATAAAGAGTCATGTGACTCCTACCTGTTTATTTTTTGCCTTTTTTCTTCTTCAGTGTTCCGAATGGTTTTTAGGCAAAAGTAGTTTAGGGATGATAACCCATAAACTTTTCTAGGATTAGAAATAATAGCTTACATTATATAGTAATTCCGTTAATAATATCTAATTAAGAGATTAGCTCTATTTATGAGTACTTTCTGAGCACGGCATAATAACTATGCCTTACAGTCGTTTATAGACTATAGACTGGTTGAAATGAGTAACATTCTAGCACAATTAATTTGAAATATAGTAGCCTGTTTCCTCTTTCTGAAACAAGAAAAATTTTTTAAAGGGACTTTTATTAATGTAATTCCTATATAAGGCTCCTACACAAATTTACAGAATTATTTATGAGAAAAACTCGCTTCAGAAAGAGCATGACATGGCAGAAAGCACATGAAGCAGGGCCTCTGAAGACCTGGGTCCTTGTCCCACCCCTTCTGCCAGCACCATGGGTAATCTGCGTATCATTCAGCCTCCGGGCTTCAATTTCTTTGTCCTCAGTATGAAAGAGTTAGAATAGAAATGTAAGATTTAGAGACTGGGATGAATATGGTATCTATGTTCCCCAGAAAACTGCAGACAAAACATATAATTACTTGGATTTTATAAGGAATTTATGGTTTTTTCCTTTTATATATTAGAAATCTCATGAAAAGTTGCTTCAAAAGGAAATTTTTCTCAGATGAGAAAAATATGTCTAAATAACTATTGATCATTGGGAACTTCTGGGAAATTCAATGTGAAGAACTGCTTATTTTCTTTTCCACATGCAGAAAAACCTAATGTACCTCTTAAAATGAAAAACAACAACAACAACATAAAACACAGTAAGTTATAGATTTTTGCAAGGAAAATGGCATAACTTCCATTTTTTTGTGTGTGGTAAAATACTTATAAAACTTACCATCTTAACCATTTTAAGTGTAGAGCTCAATGATATTAATAAACTATACCAATATGTTATAGTGACAATGTGATGATTCATATTGTCATGTAATCATCACCACCATCCATTTCGAGAACTTTTTCATTCTGCAAAACTAAAACTTTTTTCCCATTAAACAACTCATTATTGCTCTCACCTCTGGTCCCTGGCAACCACTGGCCATAACTTTTCAGTTCTTAAGCTTAGTTGTCTTCCTTCTATCCTCATTTTCCTTGAGCTCTGTAACATTGGACACCACTGACAAACAATAACTTTTTAAAAGACTTTTTTAACCTCTCTATTTTTCACAACTGTTCCTCTGCTTTCTGCACAAGCTCATCTTTTTTCTTCCCTCCTCATTGGATGATTGGAAAGTGTTGAAATTTACATGAAAAACAAAACGCCATTAAAAAGTGGGCAAAGGACATGAACAGACACTTCTCAATAGAAGACATCCATGCAGGGAACAGACATGAAAAAAACCCTCAACATCACTGATCATTGGAGAAATGCAAATCAAAACCACAATGAGATACCACTCACACCAGTCAGAATGGCTATTACTAAAAAGTCAAAAAACAACAGACACTGGTGAGGTTGTGGGGAGAAAGGAACACTTTTACACTGTTGGTGGGAGTGTATATCAGTTCAACCATTTTGGAGTACAGTGTGGCAATTCCTCAAAGACCTAGAGGCAGAAATACCATTTGACCCAGCAATCCCATCACTAGGTATATACCCAAAGGAATTGAAGTTATTCTATTATAAAGATACATCCACATGTATGTTCACTGCAGTACTATTCACAATAGCAAAGACACGGAATCAACCTAAATGCCCATTCATGATAGACTGGACAAAGAAAATGTGCTACATGACCAGCCTGGCCAACACGGTGAAACCGCATTTCTACTAAAAATACAAAAGAGTAGCTGGGCATGGTGGCAGGTACCTGTAGTCCCAGCTACTTTGAAGGCTGAAGCAGGAGAATTGCTTGAACCCAGGACCCAGAGGTTGCAATGGGCCAAGACCACGCCATTGCACTCCAGCCTGGGCAACAGAGTGAGACTCTGTCTCAAAAAAAAAAAAAAAAAGAAAGAAAGAAAATGTGGTACATATGCACTATGGAATATTATGCAGCCATATAAAGGAACGAGATAATGTCCTTTGCAGGGACATGGATGGAGTTGGAAGCTGTTGTTCTCAGCAAACTAACACAGGAACAAAAAACCAAACACTGCATGTTCTCACTTATAATTGGGAGCTGAACGATGAGAACAAATGGACACAGGGAGGGGAACAACAGACACTGGGGCCTATTGTGGGGTGAGGGAGAGCATCAGGAAGAATAGCTAATATGTGCTGGGTTTCATACCTAGGTGATGGGATGACCTGTGCAGCAAACCACCATACACACATTTACCTACAGAACAAACCTGCATATCCTGCACATGTATCCTTGAACTTAAATGTTGAAGACAAAAAAAGATAAAAAAAAATAGAAATTTTCTTATTAATTGCAAAACTAAATAGTTTTTTTTAAAAAAAATATATTTTTAATCCCCTTCTCTCGCTAACAGTTTTCCCCACGGCATCAATTTTTTTGTGACTTTATCATGTTTATGTAGATAATTATGATCCTGTTCTGGTACTCTAATCTCTGCTGAGAAAGAACATGGCCACTCAAGAATGTTGTCATCACTTAGAATTAATGTTCACCCCCTTATCTTCTCAACTAGTTCCTTTATTTTCTCTCTTTGTTTTGCTGCTTTTAAAATTACCTAGTCATATTCTCCCAGAAACTCAATTGCTTCTTTATCTTCTGCTCCTACTCACTAAGTACATTCAGTGCCATCTTCGAAAACATTTTGCATCTGTCTTTTATGTTCTCTTTCCATTTCTGCCATCCAGGCGTAACTTCTGGTGGCCTGCCTGGTGTCAAACTTTCTCCAAGCACAATGTACCCTCTGCTCCATTCACCTTCCCCCAAAATCACTTTCCTCGTCTATCACTTCTCTGCACCTGTTTCCCATTGCTTTTTTTTTTTTTTTTTTTTTCTTTTGGGACACAGTCATGCTTTTTCACCCAGGCTGGAGTGCACTGGTGTGATCTCGGCTCACTGCAACATTTGCCTCCCAGGTTCAAGCGATTCTTCTGCCTCGGC
This sequence comes from Mandrillus leucophaeus, assembly GCF_000951045.1. Classification (NCBI taxonomy): domain Eukaryota; kingdom Metazoa; phylum Chordata; class Mammalia; order Primates; family Cercopithecidae; genus Mandrillus; species Mandrillus leucophaeus. Next base: position 298,089 of record NW_012106686.1, on the reverse strand, counting down.
CTCCCGAGTAGCTGGGATTACAGGCGCCCACCACCACACTCGGCTGATTTTTGTATTTTTGTAGAGATGGGATTTCGCTGTGTTGGCCAGGCTGGTCTTGAACTCCTGACCTCAAGTGATCTGCCTGTCTTGGCCTCCCAAAGTGCTGGGATTACAGGCGTGAGCCACTGCGCCTGGCCTGAACTCATCTTCTTGATTTCAAGTCTCTCAAACTGTGTTTCACCTCGAATATAAAATCTGTGTGCTAGTCATGCTAGCGTCTTTCCCGCTCCTTGGATATTAGTATTGCTGTGCTTTTATTCCTGTGGTTCCCATTTTCTGAGCACTTTGTGTTTTCCTTTAGGTACAACCTGACATATGAAGGCCATTCCAATTCTCACTCGTCTCACTTTCTCTAAAATTCTACAGTATTCATAACTGGTACCACAGGAATCTTAGCATTTCTCATAGGCCTAGATTGTCTGCTGTACTTTGTATTTATTTTGTGTTCCTCCTCTCTCTTAGGCAACTTTGTTGCAGCTTCCTTGAGGTCATAGATCTATAGAGCTCTAGAACAGCTGAAGATTTTTCATGACTTAGAAATGTCCTGGTTTTGAAATAGTTGTAAAAATAGCAAGCTTAAGAACGTATCAAGGGAAGCTGGGAAGCTTCTGCTAAAGGAATTGTGGCCAAATAACCTTTATAGGTAGGGCACGGGGAGGTGGGGAGGTTGGGAGGTTGACCTTATTACAGGGCAGTTGTAGAGATCATGTTTTGAGAAGCAAAGACGTAGATTCTGGAAGGAGGCCATAGAGAGGCAGAAGCTGGAGACAGCTCCTGTGTAGACACCAACCAGAATTAAGATGTGGCTTTTCAATGGATTACACCTCATATGCTTGTGATTCACTTGTGATTCAACTCTGTCTTAAAGAAATGTTATCAAATACTTTGTTGTGTATGTGTCATAAGCACTCATAAAGCGATATTGAAATTTGAGCATTTAGGAGCTAGGTACGGTGGCTCACACCTGTAATCTCAGCACTTTGGGAGGCCGAGGTGGGCAGATTATGAGGTCAGGAGTTTGAGACCAGCCTGACCAACATGGTGAAACACTGTCTCTACTAAAAATACAAAAATTAGACAGGCATGGTGGCAGGCACCTGTAATCCCAGCTACTTGGGAGGCTGAGGCAGGAGAATCATTTGAACCTGGGAGGCAGACGTTGCAGTGAGCCAAGATCGCCCTACTATACTCTAGCCTGGGTGATAGAGTGAGACTCCATCTCAAAAGAAAGAAAGAAAGAAAGAAAAAAGAAATTTGATCCTTTAGAAGGTGTATTTCCCTTTTTAGAAGAAACTTTCTGCATTATCTATACTCGGACATTAGATGGAAGTGGAGAGTTGTAGACTCTCCAACTTGTAGAGCTGAAGACCTAAGGTCACAAGTCTAAAGACCTAAATGAAGATCCCTCCCATAAGTCAGAATATGAGATAAATTTACATTTGCAAGATCCGTTTGACAAGAAGTTTATCAGTCTTTCCAAATAACCTGGTTTTGGTTTCATTGTTTTCATCTATTGTTTTTCTCTTTTCAATTTCATTGATTTCTTCTTTTATCTATAACTTTCCTTTTTATTTCTGGTTGCTTTGGTTTTATTTTGTTCTTTTCACCCCTAGTTTCTTAGATAGAAGCGCTTTTCATTAATGAGGGTGGGACTCTTATGCTGGGATTAGTATCTTTACAAGAACAGGAAGAGAGACCAGAGTTTTCTCTTTCTTCACCATGTAAGAACACAGTGAGAAGGTGGCTGTCTGCAAGTTAGGTAGAGAGCCCTCACCAGGATCTGAATCTGCCAGCACCTTGATCTTGAACTTCCTGAACTGTGAGATATAAATGTGTTGTTTAAGCCACCAGTTGAGGTTTTTCTTTTTGTTATAGCAACCTGGGCAAACTAATACACTTCATTCGAGAATTCCTTTGAAACTAATACACTTTCTTTGAGAATTCTTCCTGGAGTATTCTCCTTCGAGAATTCTTCCTGGAGTGTAATGTTTCATTTCCAAGCATTTGAAGACTTTCCTATATTTCTGTGACTAATTTCTAGTTTAATTCTATTGTAATTCTTAGATAACATACTTTGTATAATTTCAATTCTTTTAAATTTGCTAAAATTTGTTTTATGATTAAGACATGGTGTGTTTTAGTGAATATTCCATGTACTCTTGAAAAGAATGTGTATTCTGCTTTTTGCAGGAAAGAATATTCTGTAACTTTCAGTTAAGTGTTTTTGGTATTGTTTGTGCTTTCTTAATGCATCCTGATTTTCTCTTTACTTGCTTATTGATCACTGAGAAAGCAGTGTTGAAGTCTCTAGCTATAAGCTTGGATTTATAATTTTCTTCTTTCAGTTCTATTAGTTTTTGCTTCATGTATTTGAATTGTTTTCTAGGAATTACAATATATATACTATACTCTTTGAGATATTACGTTGGTGTTTCTTTGAGTTGTTATTCCCTCTCGAATTCACCTGATATTATTTACTTTTCAGAATCCTTAAATAGTTGCTTTACATATTTTGACTAAGAATTTTGTTGTTATCAGTGGGAGAGAGAGTGTGGAGTTTACTTAGACTAGAATTTTATATAAGTAGAATCCTTCTATATGTAGTTCTTTGAGTCTGTCTGCTTTTTCTAAGCATAATGCTTTTGGGATTTATCCATATCATTGTATGTGTATGTTGTCAGTAGCTTTTTCCTTTTAATTGCAGACTAATATTCCATCATATGGCTATACTGCATTTCATTTATTCATTTACAAGGTGATAGGTATTTGGCTTATTTTCATGTTTTGTTTTTGTTTTGCTATTAAGAATGAAGCTGCTGTGTTTATTTGCACAGAAGTCGTTGTGTGGATGTATGTTTTTATTTCGCTTGGGTAATGTTGTGTTTGGGGTTCTTGGGATCCTAGTTAACCAGCTTCCCCAGGGAAAATTTTTCCCCTTTGGTCCAATTCATCTCAAAGAGGAATCTTAGACACTGTCTGATATTCAATTTATTCTTGCAGCACTCTTGTAGGACAGATAGTGGGAGCAGGCTGGTAGCATAGGCCAGATACAGCCAGGGGCTTGGATGACTGTCTGATGGGAAAGTCTCCATCAGGAGACTCTTCTCAGGGTTCGGGGCATTCAGCCTTCTACTTGTACCTGTGTCCAGTCTGAGTCGGTTACCAGGTGTTTCTTTAAAGGGAGTTTAAGCTATCTTTGTAAGGGTAAGCTTTGTCTTAAGGTTTGTGAGAGTTGTATCTGTGCTTAGGGGGGTCTTACCTCCCAGAAATCCCCAGGCCCGGCTGCAGCATATTGCTAAGCAACATGTAGTGCAGGCCCCGTGACAGATTTGAATGGGCCTTATAACTATCACTAGTCTTACAGCCACCATATAATATATCTCTTGTAGTACACTATAGGTAAATACCTAAAAGTGATATTACATGGTATCATGATAAATCTATCTTTAAGTTTATAACTACCAAATTATTTTAAAATTTTTATTCTCACTGACAATCTATGATGTATTTAGTTGTTTCATATCTTCACCAATATGTTGTACTATCAGTGTTTAAGTATTTTCAATTGAGAATTTTTTTAAATTTTTATTCTTTTGGTTTTGTTGATAAACAGCTTTAAGGCTCTATATTTTCCCCTGATTGCTGCTTTAAATATATCCCACACACCCCATGTATTTTGAGATATAATGTTTCCATTATTATTATCTTTTAGAATTCTATAACTTTGGTTTATATTTATCCTTCCACTCAGTATTGTTTAATAGAAAGGTTTTAAATTTCTAAGTGGAAATATCAATTTATAAGTTTTTTTAAAAATTTCTTTTCATTTTGTTTTGTGATTAGATATTTTTGTTTGTAGTTTTTCTACTTTTGGAAGTTACTGATTTTTTGTGTGTGACTTAATATATGACCATTTTTGTGACTGTGTCATGCGTGCTTGAGAAAAAAGTATATTCTCTGTTGTTATGATGTAAAAATTGATATTTATCCATAAGAACTAGCTTATTGATTATGTTCTTTAGGTATTCAGTATGCTTACTTTTCTCCATTTAAATTGTTTTCTAGTGAGAGTAGTGTGTTAAAAATTCATCTTCTTCTTATTATTTTGTCTCCTTGGATCTCTTGTCATTTTTGCTTTATGTAGGTGGTTGCTGAGATTTTTGGTCCTTAAATTTTCTTAATTGATATGTGTTCATGTGAATTGTGGCTTTTCACAATAACAAATACTATCATTTTTTCATGTTTCTTTTTCGTTTTAATTTTATTTCATCTGATATAATTATCATTACCTTTGTTTTCTCATTAGTTGTAGTTGACTGGCATACATTTGCCCATCCCTTTATTTTTAGCCTTTCTGAATTATTTTGTTTTGATATATTTCTTGATTATAGAAACAGTTAGGTCTTACTTTGTGAGTTAAATTTAATGTCTTTTACCATATGAGTTAAGCTCACACTTCTCGTAGACTACTTTATTACAGTCACATGTATTGTATTTTTTGTGTTTCTTTATGTGGTGTATTTTTTAACCTTATAATTACAATTTTTCTTTTAGTTTTAAAGAACATTTGTATTTCTTTTATATTAATTTCGTTCTTTTTTTTTTTTTTTTTTTTGAGACTTGTATCTCACACTGTTGCCTGGGCTGGAGTGCAATGGCGTGATCTTGGCTCACTGCAACCTCCGCGTCCCAGGTTCGAGTGATTCTCCTGCCTCAGCCTCTCAGGTAGCTGGGATTATAGGCGTCCACCACCACACCTGACAATTTTTTTGTATTTTTAGTAGAGATGGGGTTTCACTGTATTGGCCAGGCTGGTCTCAAACTCCTGACCTTGTGATCCACCCACCTCGGCCTTCCAAAATGCTGGGATTATAGATGTGAGCCACCATGCCCAGCCTGTTAACTTGGTTCTTTAACCTTTTTAAATGTTCTCTTCCACTTACTTATTTTTCAGTGTTTATCTGATTTATCAGTTTTTAACGGTATATTTTAGCCTCCATCTGTTGCTCATAAAACAGCCAATAAATGTATTTTGTTTTCTTCTAGTTTCTGTCTCCTTTCATTTTTAGTTATATCATATATATTTTATCAGTGCTTATAATATGTAGCATGCATCATATATATCATTATTGTTTTGCACTTGCCCTCACATTTGTTTTAGTTTTAGAACTACAACTTACACATTAAGCATACTTTAACATAGTAAAGAAATAACATTATTTAATGTGTTAAAAATTAAATGTAACATAATTTGACATATTATATGCTTAGTTATCTCTTGGTTGAATGAAGTTTATCATCTAGTATAGAAGTCTATGAACTATGACCCTCTGGCTTTCTGTAGGGCAAATCTGGCCATCCTATTTGTTTATATAGAGTCTATGGCTACTTTCACACTTGGAATTAGAGTTGAATAGCAGCAATAGAGGCCAAATAGACTGCAAAGTAGAAAACATGAACCCTCTGTCTCTTTATGGAAAATTATTTGCCAATTCCTTTTCTAGTTGATTCCCCAAGGTTACATAATTCTCTAATCAAATGTTTAAAAGAGTTTTTCTATGGCCTTTATACTTGATGGATAGTTTGGCTGGATATAAAAACCTGATTCACACTTCTTTCTTAGAGGATTTTTAAAAATGCTGTTCTTTTATTGCCTTACTTTGTTGGTTGGTTGTGGGTATTCTGATGCTAATCTAATTCTCTTGTTCCTGTAATATGTTTTATATTTTACCTGGAAAAACTGACTTTTGAAAATTTGTAAAGTCTAATATTTTACCAGTATATATCTTGATACTGGCTCAATTTCCTATGTGCATTGTGGGTCCTTATAACATGTAAGTTATGTCCTGTAATTACATATAAATTGTATCTTTTGTGCTTCCACTTTTTGCCTTTTTAATCTGCTCTTTTCCATTGATTTTCTAATTTTTAAGACTGGTATTGTCTCATTTGAAATCCTGTTATTGTCTTTCTAAATTTTTTTTACATTCTGTTATTATATTTTCACTTAATTGTATTCCTTCTTGGATGTTATATGATTTAGTCTTTGTTTCTGGTATAATTTTGTATTTTATTGTAATTTTTCCTTCCATTTATCAATTATCATTTTACTTCTTTCTTTTTTGCCCATTTCTGATTTTAGTTTTTAAATTTCTGACTTTTTCACATCCCAATACTGATTGACAATATTTAGCTTAGCTTGTAGTGTTGCATTTCAGTTTTGTTCTGCTTCATTATATGCTTTGGGCAAAGAGATACTTTGTTATTTGAATTGCTTGCATTCACATTTTCCACTTTCTTTTAACAGTAATTTTATATAGGTGAAATGATTTGTGCTTTTATGTTTCTGTGCACTGAGTTGGAGATTTGCATTGTTGTGTCTGTATTTCAAGAGTGTCCTCCTTGTCAATGTAGTGAGGTATGGATTTTCTACATGCATGTTTTAAAAATTTTATTATTGTTTTGGTTTGCTTTTTTTCTTTGTTTTTGTTTTGGCAGGGGAGCAGTAAGAAGAGTGTCTGCATGCTGTTTAATTTTTTATTTTAATTTGTTTTACTTAAACTTACAGATTCTAACTTTCCTGTGTTTGCTTATTTTTCTACTTTACTGCAGGTTTTTCAAAGGGGACCACTTTCTTCCTTTTTGCCTTCTTCTTTCCTAGGAATGTTAGTTTTCTAAGATTGTCTCCTCACATCCTGAGCAGATGTTTAGGTCCTTTCATGAAGTCATTGCCTGGATTTACCGGGACACATTTTTGGTGTTTTCACTCTTATTGTTGACTTTTTCTTTCTGGTGGTGGTTTCATGTCCTGTCTTCTGCACATTTTTTTTTTTCCAAACTGCCCTTGCTCTCTGCAAAAGTTTATATCAGGATTTTAGAGATAGTTTGCTGGGATTTGTTGTGTCTATTTCTACTTATATATATTTTGAAGTTTTGATGTTATCTTCTTGTTAAGCTGAGGATGTGGGTTTTGTATAGTTTTATTTGTTCTTTTTTTCTTGAGACGATGTTGGGAGTTTTAAATTTACCCCACTGCAATAGATGAAGTTTTTAAAAATGCACTTCCAGGTCCTAGAGGTTCTGGATCGAATCATAAAGTCTGAAGTCGGAGCAGAGCAATTTACAATTTTTTTTAAAAAAGTTCCAGAGCTGTTTCTGAGAATAACCCAGGTTCTAGAATTACTAGTCTATGTGTCATGTCGTTATGTCCAGTTAAACTATCAACTTTGTAGAGTTAAGAAAAAAGCCTGGATTTAAATTTTTTGTGTTTTTTTGTTTTGTTTTGTTTCGTTTGAGATGGAGTCTCTCTCTGTCACCAGGCTAGAGTGCAGTGGCGTGATCTCGGCTCACTGCAACCTCCACCTCCTGGGTTCAAGTGATTCTCCTGCTTCAGCCTCGAGAGTAGCTGGGACTACAGGTGCGCACCACAATGCCTGGCTAATTTTTTGTATTTTTAGTAGAGACGGTGTTTCACTGTGTTAGCCAGGATGGTCTTGATTTTCTGACCTTGTGATCCGCCCGCCTCAGCCTCCCGAAGTGCTGGGATTACAGTCGTGAGCCACTGTGCCTAGTCCAGGATTTTAATTTTTAATTTTTATTTTTTATTTTTGGTCACAGAACCACAGAACAAAAAGAAGTTCTTGGTACAGAGAAATGTTAGATTTCAGTGGGAGTAACAGGGAGTAGAAAACATCTTTTTTTTTTTTTTTTTTTTTTTACAATAGCAGGATACATCTAAGAACTCTTAGAGCTTAAGAGATCTTTTTAATGAAGTGAATGAGACTTAGCAATAGGAAGTCACTTTGTTAGAACCACATTTACCAACAAAGAAGTATCTTGGATGAAAATCTTTAAAATACTTTACAAAGCTACTCAATAAAGTTTTGTTTTGTTTTTTAAAAGTAGTAAAGAGCAGTTAAATGTTCCATAATCTGGATAGCAGACTTACATTCATCTAACTTTTTATAATGTTTTTGATAAATTTTTGCTTATTCACTTTTTTCTTCTTGTTAATCCCTCTGTAATCAATGTGTATTATTTATAACAACAGATTGATGTTAGTAATGCAGATGTGATAACAAAACCAAGTGCATTCAGGGACCCCATTCAAGTATCCAATCTATGACTGGTTTAAAAGATACAGTGGAATAAATTAAACATAGAGTCTTTTTTGCCTCTAAATATTTGAGCTCATGTTTTTTGCAGTAGCAAAGTATTGTACTGAGTGGTGCGTATAATGGGCTGCTTTGTATAATGTATAGTGAGTGCTCAATAAATAGGTGCAGAATTGAATTGAAAGACTTAAAAATCTTGTTTAACAGAAGAAGAGTCCCTGGTCAGAATTAGATCCATATTTTTGTTTTTTCCCTTTTTTTTTTTTTTTTTTTTTTTTTTTTTTTTTTTTTTTTTGTACCTTTTGAGAGATATTCTCAAGACAAATGAAGAACTGATCAGATAATTTTTCTAGATCAAAGTCACTTTTAACAAAAGTTTAGCAGATAATCAAAACTTTGACTTCTACTGTAGTGAGCCTGTGTATTCTACAAATGATTTGTACTAATAAGACACTCACGATCTCTTTCTTCACTATCACTACAGTAGTCCCCAAATATAATTTCTCATTCATTTTCTTATCTTCTTTTACTGTTGCCACAGCTGCCTTATTATTATTATTTTTTTAATATATATATTTTTGAGACGGAGTCTTGCTCTGTCGCCAGGCTGGAGTGCAGTGGCTTGATCTTGGCTCACTGCAACCTCCGACTCCCTGGTTCAAGTGATTGTCCTGCCTCAGCCTCCCGAGTAGATTACAGGCACGCGCCACCATGCCCTGCTAACTTTTTGTATTTTTAGTAGAGACAGGGTTTTACCATGTTGGCCAAGATGGTCTCGATCTCCTGACCTCGTGATCCACCCACCTTGACCTCCCAAAGTGCTGGGATTACAGGTGTGAGCCACCGTGCCCAGCCTACAGCTGCCTTATTTAAATATAAAGTTTCCCATCAGGGAAGAATATGGGATGATACTACAACAGGTCTGGAACTGAGACAATGGTGGACATTTGGGGGTAATGTGGCTACAAGTGTCCCATGAAATTATATTGCCAGTATGTGTGGCTACCTTTGCTTATAAAGAAGAATAGCCTTCAACTTTCTGTTCAATACAGATTGTTGAGTTCATGTTCTTTCTAGGATTGTGAGAAAACCCTTATTGAAAACCCTGCCACTGACCTTCCATGGGCAGCACCTATGCTACACGTACTGTTGCCTATGTGTCAAGTGCACCAAGATAATCGATGAGATAAATTACCTGTGTGGAAGAGCTCATTCTGTTGATTAGATTTCTTAATGTAATTTTTGGAAGCCTTAGATGTAATTTATTTTCACAGTAGCCTACTTCTGGTATGTAGCTATGTATATTTTCTTAAATACCTGTTTGTCGGGTTGCCTCTTGTTTTTGCCACATTAAATTTTGTCCATACAATGATATGTTGTCCCACACAGCAATATATTGTTAAGTAGACTTTAGTTGAAGTAGGGTTTGTTCTATTTGCTTAGCAGAATTGCCAAATATGTGAGAGGACTACAGGCCTTTCAATGATGCATGAAGTCAACCATCTGCTCCAGTTTCTTCAGGTTTCCAAGTTATAACTTGAAGCTGAAAGATATCATCTGGATGCAACCAAGCTCTCCTGCTGTCAGAACCCTGGAGAGGAAGGCAAGAGGGTTGGGCACTATTTTAATGCCATGACTCAGGATTTCAATCTGTTCTTGAATGGGCCTCATGTTTCCTCTCTGGTTCAGAGCATGCCAGTCCTTTAGATCTAGAGAATTCTGGGTTAGGGTCACAGAACTAATTTCCTTTCCCCTGCTTGTTGGAATCATTTCTACGCAGGGTCTTTGAACTTGTGTAGTCCCTACATAATCACCCAAGTGCAGTTGATGCTCCAGAAATGGATGATAAGTAGCCTTCATTGCCCTGGTCGCTAAGATTATATTCCAGAGAATGAAAGTGATAGGCAAAATCAAAAGTAATTGTCATCTTGTTATTTCTCTGGTAGTTCAAACAAATTTGATGTTAAATAAATTTGAAGGTACTCAAGTAGGAGAAATAGGCTTCAATGGGATACTTAGAGATGACAGAGATCAGTCAAGAGAAACAAGCAGATATCACTCTACTTAGTTCTAGCTCAGACTTTCTCTGTGCTTCCAAATAGGAAATTTAAAGACAGCCAGCAAAATTGAAGTTAAAAGTTGCTCAGGAGATTGTGGTTAGTGGAGTGGGAAGACTCCTGGCTATTTTATATACATGATACAGTCGGGAGTGGTAATGATGTTTTGGTCACCAGGTAAAAATCTAAGCTCTGCTAAGAGACTTTTAGCCTGTGAGTTCATTTAACAGATAATGCATTATTTGAAGGCATGAACCATACCTTCCTGTCGTCTCAATTTAACTTATTTATTATTATGATTTGTTATGGTTATTTAAAATTTTTATTAATATATTTGATACATGTTTTAAAAATTGGTGCAAAGGCTATAAAGTGAAAAGTAAAAGTCCCTTTCCTAATTCTTACCCTGTGGTGTTATTCCCCTTCTCACTTCTGTGTTTTTTTTTTTTTTTTTCGTCTTTCAGTCTGGCCTGGTTATCATATTTTTTACTGATACATAATAAGAGATCATTTCTATGTGTTGAAAATATTTCAAGTTCTCTCTTCTAGCTATTTTGAAATATTCAATACATTGTTGTTAACTATAGCCACCCTCCTCTGCTGTAGAACATTAGAACTTATTCTCTCTAACTGTATGTTTGTAACCATTAGCTAACCTATCTTCCTTCTCCCCTTCCCACCCACACACCGTTCCCAGTCTCTAGTATCTAGAATTCTACTGTCTACCTCCACAAGATCAACATTTTTAGCTCCCACATATGAGTGCGAACATGCAGTATTTGTCTTTTTGTGCCAGGCTTACTTCACTTAACATAATGACCCTCAGTTACATCAATGTTGCTGCAAATGACAGGATTTCTTTTTTATGGCTGAATAATATTTTATTGTGTAGACAGAGCACATTTTAAAAATTCATTCATCTATTGATGGACGCTTCCATATCTTTGGTATTGTGCCTAGTGCTGCAGTAAACATGGTGGTGCAGGTATCCTTTTTGATATACTGATTTCCTTTCCTTTGGATAAATACCCAGTGATGAAATTGCTGTATCACATGGTACGTTTAATTTCAGTTTTTTGAGAAATCTTTACACTGTTTCCTGTTGTGGCTGTACTAATTTACATTTGTATCAACACTGTATGAGGGTTCTCTTTTTTCTGCATCCTCACGGGCATCTGTTATTATTTTTTTCTTTCTAATAATAGCTATTTTAACTGGGGTAAGGTAATGTCTCATTGTGGTTTAATTTGCATCTCCTTGATGATTAGTGATGTTAAATATTTTTTCATATACCTCCTAACCATTTGTATGTCTTGTTTTGAGAAATGTCTATTCTTTTGCCTACTTTTTAATGGAATTGTTTTCTCACAGTTGAGTTCCTTATTTATTATGGCTATTAGTCCTTGTCAGATAAATAGTTTGTAAATATTTTCTTCCATTCAACGGGTTGTCTCTTCATCTTATTGATTTTTCATTTCCTGTGCAGAAGCTTATTAGTTGGATATAGTCCCATTTGTCTATTTTTGGTTTTATTGCCTGGGCTTTTGAGGTGGTAGCCATAAAGTCTTTGCCTAGACCAATGTCTTGAAGTGTTTCCCCTATGTTTTCTTTTAGTGGTTTTATAGTGTCAAGTCTTATATTTAAGTCCTTAATTCCTCTTGAGTTGATTTTTGAATACAATGAGTGATAGCAGTCCAGTCTCAATCTTCTATGTATTGATATCAGTTTTCTTAGCACCATTTATTAAAGGAGATGCCCTTTCCCCAATGCATGTTCTTAGTGGTTTTGTCAAAGATCAGTTGTTTGTAAATACATAGATTTATTTCTGATTTCTCTATTCTGTTCCATTTGTCTACGTGTCTGTTTTTATATCAAGGCCATGCTGTTTTGGTTACTTTATCCTTATAATACATTTTGAAGTCAGGTATTCTGATATCTTCAGCTTTGTTCTTTTTCCTCAGGATTGCTTTAACTGTCCAACCTTGTTTGGCTCCATGTAAATTTTAGGATTGTTTTTCCTATTTCTGTGAAAAATGTCATTGCATTTTCATAGGGATTGCATTGAATCTGTGAATTGCATTGGATAATTGTGTCATTTTAACAATATTATTTCTTCTGCTCCATGAACAGAGATGTGTTTCCATTTGTTTTTGTCGTCTTCAATTTCTTTCATCAGTGTTTTGCAGTTTTCCTTGTACAGGTCTTTCACCTCTGTGGTTAAATTTACTCCCAGATGTTTTCTTATTTTTGTAGTTAGTGTAAATGACATCAATTTCTTGACATCTCTCTCAGCTATTTCATTATTGGTGAATTGTAAATGCATTCAATTTTCATATGTAGATTTTTTAACCTGCAATTTTACTGAATTTGTTTATCAGTTCTAAGAGTTTTTGGTGGAATCTTTTGATTTATCTAAATATAAGATTTTATCATTTGCATAGGACAATTTGACTTCCTCTTTTCCAATCTGGATGTATTTTATTTCCTTCTCTTGCTTCAATTCTCTGGCTTTGACTTCCAGTACGATTGAATAGGAGTGGTAAAAGTGGGCAACCTAATTGTGTATAGTTCTTAGAGGAAATGCTTTTAGCTTTTCCTTGTCAGTATGGCATTAGGTGTGGGTTTGTCATATATGACTTTATTATGTTGAGGTATGTTCCTTTGATTCGTGGTATGTTGAGATTTTTTTTTTTTTTTTTTTTAATACAGAGTCTCGCTCTGTTGCCCAGGCTGGACTGTAGTGGCGCGACCTCAGCTCGCTGCAAGCTCTGCCTCCTGGGTTCACGCCATTCTGCTGCCTTAGCCTCACAGGTAGCTGGGACTACATCTTGAAAAGACGCTGAATTTTATTAAATGCCTTTTCTGTGTCTTTTGAGATGACCATATGGTTTTTGTCCTTCATTCTCTTGGCGTGATGTATCACATGTATTGTGTTAAAACATCCTTGCATCCCTGGGATAAATCCTACTTGATCATGTCATATTATCTTTTTGATGTTCTTTTGGATTCAATTTGCTGGTATTTTATCGAGAATTTTTCATCTATGTTCATCAGGAATATTGGCTGTAGTTTTTGTTGTTGTTGTTGTTGTTGTTGTGTCCTAGTCTGGTTTTGGTATCAGTGTAAACCTGGCCTCATAAAATGAGTTAGGGAGGATTCCCTGTTTTTGTTTCTTTAAACATGACTTGAAGAGAATTGCTATAAGTTTTTCTTTACATGTTTGGTAGAATTTGGCAATAAGACCAACAGATCCTGGGCTTTTCATGGTTGGGAGACTACTTATTATGGATTTGATCTTGTTACTTGTTTTGGGTCAGTTTGGATTTTCTATTTCTTCCTAATTCAATCTTGACAGGTTGTATATGTCTAGAAATATATCAATTTTTATGGGTTTTCTAGTCTGTTAACATACAGGTGTTAGCAATAGTTCCTCATAATCTTTTTTTTTTTTTTTTTTTGAGACAGAATCTCGCTCTGTCACCTAGGTTGGAGTACAGTGGCGTGATCTCAGCTCACTGCAACATCTGCCTCCTGGTTTCACGCCATTCTCCTGCCTCAGCCTCCTGAGTAGCTGGGACTACAGGCATATGATGCCATGCCCGGCTAATTTTTTGTGTTTTAGTAGAGACAGAGTTTCACCGTGTTGCCCAGGCTGGTTGCGAACTCCTGAGCTCAGGCAATCCACCCACCTCGGCCTCCCAAAGTGCTGGGATTATAGGCGTAAGCCAGTGCGCCCAGCACCTCATAATGATTTTTATTTCTGTGATATCAGTTGTAATGTCTTTTTCATTTTGAATTTTGTTTATTTTTATATTCTCCCTTTTTTCTTGATTAGATTAGCTAGTAGTTTATCAGTTTTATCTTTTTTAAAAATTTACTTTAAGTTCTGGGATATATGTGCAGAACATGCAGGTTTGTTACATAAGTATACATGTGCCATGGTTGTTTGCTGTACCTATCAACCCGTCATCTAGGTTTTAGGCCCTGCATACATTAGGTATTTGTCCTAATGCTCTCCCTCCCCTTGCCCCTGACCCCCTAACAGGCCCTTTTGTGTGATGTTCTGCTCCCTGTGCCCATGTGTTCTCATTGTTCAACTCCCACTTATGAGTGAGAACATGCAGTGTTTGGTTTTCTGTTCTGGTGTTAGTTTGCTGAGAATGATGGTTTCCAGCTTAATCCATGTCCCTGAAAAGGACATGAACTCATTGTTCTTTATGGCTGCATAGTATTCCGTGGCAGATATGTGCCACCTTTTCTTTATCCAGTCTATCATTGATGGGCATTTGGGTTGGTTCCAGGTCTTTGCTATTGTAAATAGTGTGCAATAAACATATGTGTGCATGTGTCTTTATAGTAGAATGATTTCCAATCCTTTGGGTATATACCCAATAATGGGATTGCTGGGTCAAATGGTATTTCTGGTTTTAGATCCTTGAGGAGTTGTCATACTGCCTTCCACAATGGTTGAACTAATTTGCACTCCCACCAACAGTGTAAAAGTGTTACTATTTCTCCACATCCTTGCCAGCATCTGTTGTTTCCTGAATTTTTAATGATCACCATTCTAACTGGCATGCGATGGTATGTCATTGTGGTTTTGATTTGTATTTTTCTAATGACAAGTGATGATGAACTTTTTTCCATATGTTTGTTGGCCACATAAATGTCTTCTTTTGAGAAATGTCTGTTCATATCCTTTGCCCACTTTTTGATGGGATTTTTTGTCTTTTTTTCTGGTAAATTTGTTTAAGTTCCTTGTATATTTTGGATATTAGCCCTTTGTCAGATGGAGAGATGGCAAAATTTTTCTCCCATTCTACAGAATGGGTTGTCTGTTCACTCTGATGATAGTTTCTTTTGCTGTGCAGAAGCTCTTTAGATTAATTAGATCCCATTTGTCAATTTTAGCTTTTGTTTCAATTGCTTTTGGTGTTTTAGTCATGAAGTCTTTACCCATGCCTATGTCCTCAATGGTATTGCCTAAGTTTTCTTCTAGGGTTTTTATGGTTTTGGGTTTTACATTTAAGTCTTAATCCACCTTGAATTATTTTTGTATAAAGTGTAAGGAAGGGGTCCAGTTTCTGTTTTCCTCATATGGCTAGCCAGTTTTCCCAGCACTGTTTATTAAATAGGGAACCCTTTCCCCATTGCTTGTTTTTGTCAGGTTTGTTGAAGATCAGATGGTTGTAGATGTGTAGTTTTATTTCTGAGTTCTCTATTCTGTTCCATTGGTTCATATATCTGTTTTGGTACCAGGACCATGCTGTTTTGTTTACTGTAGGCTTGTAGTATAGTTTGAAGTCAGGTAATGTGATGCCTCCATCTTTATTCTTTTTGCATAGGATTGTCTTGGCTATATGGGCTCTTTTTTGTTCCACATGAAATTTAAAGTGGTTTTTCTAATTCTATGAAGAAAGTCAATGATAGCTTGATGGAAATAGCATTGAATCTATAAATTACTTTGGGCAGTATGGCCATTTTCATGATATTGATTCTTCCTATCCATGAAGATGGAATGCTTTTCCATTTGTTTGTGTCCTCTCTTATTTCCTTGAGCAGTGATTTATAGTCCTCCTTCAAGAGTTCCTTCATGTCCCTTGTAAGTTGTATTCCTAGGTATTTTATTCTATTTGTAGCAATTGTGAATGGGAATTCACTCATGATTTGGCTCTCTGCTTGTTTATTGTTGGTGTATAGGAATGCTTGTGATTTGTGCACATTGATTTTGTATTCTGAGACTTTGCTGAAGTTGCTTATCAGCTTAAGGGGTTTTGGGGCTGAAACAATGAGGTTTTCTAAATACACTATCAAGTCATCTGCAAAGAGAGACTATTTGACTTCCTCCCTCTTCCTATATGAATACCCTTTATGTCTTTCTCTTGCCTGATTACCCTGGCCAGAACTTCCACTACTATATTGAATAGGAGTGGTGAGAGAGGGCATCCTTGTCTTGTGCCAGTTTTCAAAGGGAATGCTTCCAGCTTTTGCCCATTCAGTATGATATTGGCTATTGGTTTGTCATTAATAGCTCTTATTATTCTGCGATATGTTCCATCAATATGTAGTTTATTGAGAGTTTTTAGCATGAGTTTTGTTTATCTTTTTAAAAACTTTTTGTTTTGTTGATTATTTTTATCGCTTTTTTAAGTCTTTGTTTCATTTAGATCTGCTCTGATCTTTAATTTTTTCTACTAATTTTAAGTTTGGTTTGTTCTCGCTATTCAAGTTCCTTGAGGTACATCTTCAGATTTTTTTATGTGAAATCTGTTCACTTTTGGTGTAGCCGTATATTGTTTTAAATATATCTCTTAGCACTACTCTTGCTGTATCCAATAGGTTTTGGCATGTTGTGTTTCAGTTTCATTTTTTTTCAAGAAACCAAATAAATTTTTGATTTCTGTCTTAATTTTTTTATTGACATCATATTTTATTGGCATCATATTTCTTTACTTTTTCATGTTTCTTGTGTCCTTACATTGATATCTGCATATCTGGTATAACAGTCACTTGTTCTAATTTTTTGGATTTACTTTCATAGAGGAGGATTTTTTCTTGAAGTCGTATCTATGGTATTTGTTGTGTAGGGCACTTGGCTTTGATTCTGGGTGTATGCAGTAGTGTAGTCTCTGTATAATTTATTTGACTGTAATTAATGTCAATAGTGTCTGTGATTCGCTCAGTGGCTTAGGGTGCAGTTATTAGTGGAAGCCATACTAAAGTTTTGTTGGAGATAAAGATGCCAGTTGGGCTAGTCCTCAGGCCCTAGTGAGTGCATTGGTGGGGTGAGTGTGCCTATCCTTAGGCCCCAGGTGTTCAGTGCTGGTACCAGTGTTAGCAGATCCAGGCAGGCCAATCCTTAGGCCTATGGGCCATTTTCTTTGGTGTCAGTAGTACCAGCAGGTGACCAGGCTGGTGGGTGGGTCCACAGGCCCCTGGACAGCAGGCCAGCTGTGGGATACAGCAGTAGTGGTAGGATAACCTTCTGGCTTCCAAGCAGTCCACACTGGTGTTGCCAGTGGTTGTGATACACTGGATGGGCCAGAACCCAGGCCTATAGGTTATGCATGCAGGTAGTTGTGGTGGCAAACAGGGTGAGCCCATCCTCACTTCCCTGGGATGAGTGCATGGGTGCTAATGGTGGGTGACAGGACTTGGTGGTCTTCAAGCCCTCAAACACCATGCTCAGACACTGAGGAGGGCTGCAGAGCCAGGCTGGGCAACCTTGACCTTAAGCCCCTAATAGTGCCTATGGACATTGGCTCTGGTGGCCAGGGGTGGGTAATCCCCAGGCCCACAGCAAAGTGCTTGAGTTGAATCAGTAGTGGCTGTTCTGCACCTTGCTGATAGGGAGGGTGGGAGTGCTTTCATTGGCAGTGAATGTAGGTAGGTGGCTGGGGAGCATGCACATTGATCCCAAGTGGTGGCTGCAGGCAGGGAAGCCTGACCTCAGGATATGTGAAAGTGCATGGTAGCCTGTTACTGGGATGGGCAGAGTTACTGCCAGTGGCCTGTGCTTTGGCCCTAGTGGCAGCAGCCAGCAGTGATGGCAGCTGGAGGTGGGGGAGTCTGTCCCTAGGCACATGAAAATGCTCAGCAGCTTTGCTGCTGGGGGCATCAGTGTTACTGCCAATGGCTTGTATTTCAGCCCTGGCAGTGACAGCCAGCTGTGGTGGTGACTATATGCAGGATATGTCAATGGGGCTCTAGGAATGTGCAGATGAAGGGGCTTTGGGGCCCCAGGGAAGGATGCAGTCTGGTGGAAGCTGGGCTCTCAAAATGATGCCATGTCATAGGTGCTTGGGATTCAGGGTGTGTGTGAAACCCAGCATGAGCTCACTGTCTGGAGTAATGCCACTGCACTTGTCCGCAGGTAGATCTCTATGTTAGTCTCAGGGCCTGCAAGGATGGAAAGGCCCTCCCATGACTGGTACAGGAGGAGCCTACTGTGGGAATATGTGTCACTGAAGATCTTTCATTTACTGTTTCCCTGCATGGGAGAGCTCTCCCCAGCTAATCCTAGCCAAGCAGGCTGCCTTGCTTCTCTCTTCTATGTTGCCTTAGTTGTTCCTATCACTTCTCTATTGAGTTCCAGTATTCCCTCATAGTTGATCTATTTAAAATGTAATTATCTACTTAATATTTTGGTTCTTCTCTGTGGAGGAGGAATGCCAGGTGCATCTCATCAGCCATCTTCAAGACCCTCCCTCATTTCTGTTTTTGATTCTTCTGTTTGTTTCTGCTCTTAATTAATTCATAAATTACTTTAAATTTTTATTTATACAACTATTCAATTTTAGAGGTCAAAGATAGACTTCTTCAACAAAATAACAGCAGAAAATCATCCAGCATATCCTTAAACAACTCCCTTGATGACAGATCGATCATTTCTAAAGTTAGATAATTCCTTCTCAGGCTTTTTTTTTTTTTTTTTTCCTAGCTGGAGTCTCGCTTTTTCACCCAGTCTTGAGTGCAGTGGTATGATCTTGGCTCACCACAACTTCTGCCTCCAGTGTTCCACAGATTCTCCTGCCTCAGCCTCCTGCGGAGCTGGGATTATAGGTGTGTGCCACCACATCCAGCTATTTTTTTGTATTTTTAGTAGAGATGAATTTCACCATGTTGGCCAGGCTGGTCTTGAACTCCTGACCTCAAGTGATCTTCCTGCCTCGGCCTCCCAAAGTGTCGGAATTATGGGTGTGAGCCACTGTGCCCGGCCATTTCTAAGCCTGACTCCAAAGGCAAAACCCATAAATGAGAGAGAGAAAGAGGAGAGAGACAGACAGACAGACAGAGAGAGAGAGAGAGAGAAAGAGAGAGAGAGAAGACATTTTGTTGGTAAAGAAACAAAAAAGCAAATAAAACTATTTAGCAAAAGCATTGCCTGAAAAATTACAAGGAAAAAGCATAAATTGGGGAACTTATACATATGCCTATATTTTTGCTGATAATCAGAGTCATACTTAATAAGATGCTACATTTTAATCTACCAAATTGGCAAAGAATAAGAGGACTTTTGATGCCTCATATTAGTAATGAGGTAGAAAAATAAGCATTGTTGTGGAGGCAAGCATAGGTGATCTAATATTTCTGGTTGGCAATTTAGCATTGTGACAAAGTTTAATAATATGCATATTTCTTGATTAAGCAGAAATGAGATTCTTAAAAATTCGTCTTAATCACAGAAATGGATAGAAGCAGGAAAATGCACGTGTACATTATTTTCTATTTGTGTACTTGTTTTTAATAGTATAACATTAGAAAAAGCTGAGAAGTCCAAAAACATTATTAAATAAACCATTGTAGGTTTATACAAAGGAATACTCTGTAGACATTATGGTAGATTACATACACACACACATACACACACAAATATATATATACTTATTTGCAAGCAATGATGTTCACTGTAGTTTTAAGAAAAAATCCTTATTCTAAGACAATATGTTCAGTATGATTCTTGAAAGGAAATGAATCTATGTTAACACTGTTTGCTTTCTATTAAGGCAGTTGTTAAAGAAATTAGCAAAAAAAATGTAAAATGATGTCATTCTTCTCATTATTGTTTTGTCTTGGAAAATATAGATATGTTTCATAAAATATATTATTTCTATTAATATGTAATATAACATTAATTAGTAGGTATATTTCAATATTATTCTGTTTTAAGTTTTAATATACTCAGTATTAAAAGTTATGCTAAAACCACATAATCCAAGGCTCTTTGGAGTTCTCAGTAAACTTTTAGAGTGTAAGTAATCTGTAGACCAAACAGTTTGAGAATGGTTAAGCTGGAGAGATGGTTAGAGGCTAAAACGTGAGTGGCTGGCTGTACAAAGCTAAGGAGTTTTGGTTTCATCTTTAAAATTATGGGGAGATACTTAAATATTTTAGATAAGGAAGTGACAAATTAAATTTATTTAAGGATTGGTTGTGAAATATTAGTTTGCCTGTCTTTTGGAGGCTTTGAGGGGAGGCTTAGTGATAAGGTAGCAAGCTTTTCCAGAAGTTCAAGTTAGAAGCAATGAAGGGTTCCAAGTATAGCAAAGGACTGTTCAGAGTCAAGTTGAAAGAGATCCTGCATCTATATATAGGACTTAGCAACAGACTCTATAGGGCTTCGTGACCAGTATGGTACAATGCATGGGATGAATGAGAGCTATGACTCCAGGATACCTCATTGGTATCTGGGTTGGATATTCAGGGGCTACTATACTCTGATCTCCCCAGATCTGTGTGTGAGTGTGTGTGTAGTGGGGTGGGGGCAGGGGGCTCTCCAGCTTCTTCCGTGTTCTTTTGCCTCATTGGAAGATGCTTGACAGCTCCTGGAACCACTTTCCTTATGTGGTCAGAGGAAAGTGACCTGGAAAGTACCTGGAAGTTTGCGCTCCTGTATTATTCTGTTCTCGTGCTGCTGATAAGACATACCTAAGACTAGGTCATTTATTTTTTAAAAAAGAGGTTTAATGAATTTACAGTTCCACGTGGCTGGGGAGGCCTCACAATCATGGCAGAAGGTGAAAGTCACATCTTACATGGCAGCAGACGAGAAAGAATTAGAGCCAAGCAAAAAGGGAAACCCGTTATAAAACCATCAGATCTCGTGAGACTTATTCACTACCATGAGAACTATGGGGGCAACTGCCGCCATGATTCAATTATTTCCCACAGGGTCCCTCCCACAACACATGGGGATTATGGGAGCTACAATTCAAGGGGAGATTTGGGTGGGAACACAGCCAAACCATATCAGTTCCCCCTACCCTCCACCCTGGGGTGGGTTTTGCCAGGAATGGTATGCACAGGAGTATGAAAGCTCAGAGTCCTCTTTCTGGGGTGCCATGAGCCAAGGGAGGTAATGTACATTCCAGAGTTCCTCTGTGTGAGAAAGCTAAGGCTAGAATTTTGCTGAGATCACACTGTTGCTCAGCTTCTTCTTTTTCCCATTCCTCTTTCCCTTCCTCCATCAGAGATTTCTCCTGGGAGCACTTTCTTGCTCTGTCACTGCACATGAATATTCATCTCAGGCTCTGCTGCTGTGGGACTTGACCCAGGACTGGAGTCATGCTGACCTTGCATTTCACTTAGATAGATTATACCAGATATGGAGCAGATTACAGAGAGAGGAGAGTAAGTTCATTTTTGGACATGTTGATTGTAAGTACATTTTGATCATTTTATGGAAATATCTAGTAAGTAGTTAGACCTGAGTTAGAAATATTGACTTGAAAGCCATCAGGATTTAGGTGCTGGTTGAAGCCATGAGTATGAATGAGGCTAAATCAGGAGAGTGTACGAAGCATCTAAAACTGAGGACTGGATCATGTGGACATTTTGACGGTTGCAATTAACATGTTCCCCATATAAATCCTTTTCACACAAGTAGCAGTTTACATTTTCATATTCAGAAATATCATATTGTTTGACCTTTACAATAACAAAGGAAGGTGGGAGGCTATATGTAATTATTGTCATTTTTCAGATGAGAAAATTAAGACTCTGAGAATTTATGTGAAACACTCAAAGTCACAACAGTGACAGGACTAGCACAAAATCCAGGTCATTTAGTTTCTAGCGCAGAGCTTTTCCTGCTACTTTACAACGCTTTTGAAAAAAGTGCATTTTTTTGGTATATACTTTTGCCATGTATGGGAAATTGTCTTCTTTGTTGCAGCCTCAGCATTCTTACAGACTCATATTACATCTGCTCTAGCTTTTCTGGTATCCTCATCAATTTATCATTGATCTGTTGCAGGACAACTTTGTTTTCCATAGCCCAGAAAATCACTTCCTTCAGTAAGCCACTGTGAACAAACTGCAGCCCTTGGTGATTTCTTACCTAATAGTGTTGCATGGACTTTATATTACATTCATTCTCACATGTTGATATGCTACTTTGTGTTTCTTTCTTTTCTCATTTTGTATATTTTTGTTTTTATTCTTCCAACTATATTGTAAGACAATCTTTAAAATACCCTCTTTTATACAAAATGAATAAGTTTTCATTATTTTGGGAAATAAAGAAAATAATCTATAATTCTACATTATAACAACTTTTTTTTTGTATATTTTATTTTAGTCATTGTTTTTTCCACATGCTTATGCTGGCATTCCTGATGTTTTCAATTGTTCACCCAGATTGTTATTTGGTGCATAAATCTGTCTTGCAACTATTCTTTTTTTCTTCCTTATTTTATATTACAGTGCACTATATACAATAGGAATGCTGCTGTTGCTTGGGAATTCATTTGATGAGAGAGGGACTTGCAAAAGATGACTCAGATATTTCAGTCAGGTCGAAGATGGTCAGAAAGTAAATGTGCTATGAGGAGATGACTTTTTGCTAATGGGGAGATTTTAACTTTAGTAGAATAAAATGCTTAAAAGATTTAATTAAGCCAATTGTCATCACTATGTCAGGATGACCTACTGGGTGAGCTTGTGTTTTTACTTTCCTGTCCCTACTGAGACTATTTGGACAGCTGGGTGTGTATCAGATAAAGTTTGCACACAATTTGGTTTTATCTGCTTCTTATTCAGCTGTCTAAGCATGATTATGACCTCTTTTCAGAGTATAACATAAAATACTTTCCTGGACTTTGATTAATTCTTTTTTAAGTAAAGAGAGTCCTAACAGGTCACATGCTTCATCTCTAGTCAAGAAACCTTACAGTTAAGGTTTCCAAGTTATTCTGTAAGTTTGTCTGGCTAGTATCCTCTCTTGGCATAGTAACATCATTGTATATAACTACAGCCACACCATTAATCTGAATGTATTAGACTTTCAAACATTCATTCCTCCAGACTATAAGCTGGATTTGCACTTTGCTGGATGACATTTAAGCAGTTTACTTGGACGTAACATATTCCCAGCACAGCATGAAAATGCATTTACTAAGGGCTTTGTGTCTGTGGTTTAGATGAAAATAGAGTAAAGCTTCCTCCCTCTTGAGATGTTTAGATAAGGTTTAATTGATTTTGAAAATACATTAGCATGACCACAATGCTTTAAAACAAATGAACATTTTTTTTTTTTTTTTTTAAATAAAGCAGGTTGCATTGGGGGTTTGACTTAAAAGCTTTGAAGTAGTGAAATAGCAAAGAGCTTTTATTCCTTTTTTAAATAAGAAAGTACAACACGCCCCCAAAATATTTCTAATTTATGTTTATGCTTCTAAAGTTTGAATAGAAATGAACTTGCTTCTGGAAAAAAGGCTTTTTATCATGGGGACTTGAAGTTATGAGCTTTTTCACAGGACAGTGTTGGAAACATATGTCCTTGTTGTCAGACTAATGCACCTTTATTGACTTAAAGCTTAGAAGGAAATCAATACATTTTTGGAGACACATAGGAGATTGCAGGCCTTCAATTTATGAATACGATGAATTGAAATGGTCTTTAGACTGTCTGCATTAGCATCGCCACTTACCAATGTGGTATTGAACATATGGCTTCTTTGGAACAAGTAATGCTGCTCCCCTAGACTCTTGATAAAGCACTTGACTTCAAACTGTGTGCTAACCGACTTCTGCTTAAAACACTACTGAGAGCAGTGCCCTGTAGGTAAAACAGTCTGTGAAACATGGTATCCACTCAGTTCTCCAGGTAATCACCTCTACCTTGAGTTAGAAAGCCCACTAGAAAGTTACATAGTTGTTTTACACTAAGTTATCTTCTGAACAATCACCTTCACAGAATTAAATTTAAATGTTGTATCTTTGGTTGTGTTTGTATCTGGGAGATAATTTTGGTCAAAGACAAACTGTCCATCATTCTGTGTATACAGTGTCATTTGATAAATCTATTTTGAATTTATAACCACGGGGGAAGTATATGTGCCCATTTTTCTCTCTAGCTCTCTTTCTGGCTTTCTGTATCTATTTCTTTTTCTCTCTTAAAATTGGTTTGCTTTCTTCAAACAAATAACTTGAAATATTCAACATACTCATTTTCTTGCCTCTGAGGAAATGTAGAGCAAAATTGAATAGGCAATCACAATAATTATATCAAGCCTCATTCTTAGCATTTTTGCTTTCTTTTGCTCTTCTTATATCTTTGATATGTTATTTTTTCCAGAACTTTGTTATATACATGAATTTTATTTTAAGGTGTCTTAGATCCCTTTTGAGAAGCAGAAAGTAATAAGCAAACTGTTAAGGGTAGGCTAGAAAGAGATGATCAGAGGCCAGAGGATAATGAGTCTATTAACTATAGAAACGTAAAAGGAAAATGGTATTTTTGATTGTCATTTTACTGTCAAGGTGACTGCTTGTGTTTCCAGCCAACAAATGATCATATATTCACTAGCAATACTTAACAAGTCTGGGGCACACCATATAATATACTTTCCTGTATACACTATTGATTGAGAGAAATAGTGGTCATGAATAATTATATGTGGATTTAAAAAGTCCATATATAGAATTCCATTATAAAAGATTGTGAAAGAATATATACAACTAAATATTTGGGCCAAAATAAAAACACCATGAATTGCCATATTATTTGCTTCTCTGGTAAATTTTCAGTAATGGCTTTTATATGAACCAACATTTGTTCAAAGGATATAGAAACTTGGAATCCTTGGTCTTCTGAAAAATATTAGAAATGAAGCTAAAGTAAGTTTAATGAAACTAGAGGAAGACATTATTATTTACTTAAAATATATTTACATACAACCTTTTAAAATTATGTTTATTTCTTATATAAGGTCCTACATATACTCTTGAAATAATGCAGATACTAAGATATGATAAATTTCAAAATGAGAAACATAGAGTTCTCAGGCTCGAATTGGTTGAAATTGGCTGAAATGTTATTTTCTCGAATTGGCTGAAATTGGCTTGAGATGGCCTTTACTCTCCCATTCCTGTCTTTAGCCTTATACAGACATTGCTTCAAACAAGTACAGCTGATAGCAAGTGATCGTGAAGCAATCTTTTCCCCTCTTTCTCTTTCCATTGAAATTACTCTTCAGAGTTATTTCCCTTCCTGGATGAAAAGTGTGGCAGTTTGTGGTCACTTTTATGGAATAGAGTTTTTCTGTCATTGTAACTCATAAGACATGGACTCAGTATTTCAAGGTCCAATCTCATATAATATTCAAAATTTCAATTTTGCTTTAATGTTAAAGCTTCTCTTTTTTCTCTTCTCCCCTATCTTGATGACTGGTTTCTACTTCTCAAAGATCTGAACAAGGGGAGAGAGAAGAGGAAAGGGGCAGGAAAGTTCCATCTGGTGTGGTTGTGATCTAGCTCCTATGCTTTCTAGACTAGAAGGTAATGAAAGCTCACTTTTTTTTCTTGTGGGAGACTTTTACACGGGTTCTTCAGAGACTCCCATCACTGGGGATCCCTCAGTTGAAACTCTCCAGAGATGACAAATGCATCTCTATTTCTGTTAGTTGCTTGATTCTTTCTTAACCCCTTTTCATTAAACAATACCTGATTCCTTCTCTATCTTTTTTTCTCTTCTTTTCTGCAGGATGTACTCACATCCCAACAAACTGAAAATGCTGACCAGTCCCAGCACAGCCAACTTGAATTTGCTCCTCTATCAAAGTGCCCAGCACCTCATTTCTTCCTCTTTAGAATTTATAGGTAAGAGTCAGCAGTCCACCAGGACTCCGTAAATACAGGGTACACAGGAGAAGCTCTTGTTGGGGCCACGTTCTCTAGTGAGAGAGGAGACACTATATTGTCTTAAAGCTTTAAGGTAAAACTTTCCATTTGTCTTTTTATTCGGTGAACGGGAAGAACTACTGGAATGGTTGTAGTTACTGAGTCTTCCGGAATCATAGTGTAAGTTAGTGAAAGTTTATACAGCTGTGACTGCAGAACAAGAAAATAAATGCTGTCAAACTATGCAATATAACATAAGTGTTCAGGTGAAAAAAATCAAGTGGTAGAGAGAGGGAAGAGAGGTGATAAAATAGATAGGAACTCTAAACTATGTACTGTAAAGCTAGAAATCCAGAGAAAATCTCTAGGTTTGAACAAAAATAAATATTAAAATATGTGATTTAAAGTTACAAAGGTAACAGAGATATATATTGTAATAGTGATTTAACTCTA
The DNA here is from genome assembly GCF_000951045.1 of Mandrillus leucophaeus. Taxonomy (NCBI): domain Eukaryota; kingdom Metazoa; phylum Chordata; class Mammalia; order Primates; family Cercopithecidae; genus Mandrillus; species Mandrillus leucophaeus. Next base: position 271,802 of record NW_012106686.1, on the reverse strand, counting down.
GTAGAAGGAATCAAGGAGGGATTTTTAGTGCTGTGTAGTTGAATCCTGTCTTGTTTAGTTGAAGTAGATAATGTTTGAAATGGATACATTTTAAAATATATTAGCATAAGCATATTATTTAGAGTTTTGAACAGAGAATAGGAGTGAGAAGGTGAATTGAGAGAGGATTGCATTTCATTAGGGTTCTCCCATTTTCCATGTTCTCATCTTTTTTTTTTAAAAAAATGTATGTATAAATTCCTCTAATCAAAGTTAAAATCTTTATTTTTAAAATATATTTTGAAAATTATATATAAAATACATAGATGAGAATATAAATGGAATTATGTAGAAAATATATACACAAAAATATATCATGATTCAATATAAAAAAGTCAAGGAGGTAAATTATTGCTGCAAGATATTAAAATAGTATAAAGTTATGTTATTCAACATGATATAACCACAGGCATCTTCAGAAAGCTCAAAGAAACAGAAAAATACGAAAAGGGCATTTTAATACATATATAAACTAAATATATGAAAGTGAATTACTAAAAAATCTTTGGGGAAGAGAAAGGTTATTTAATAAGTGGGTTTAGGTCATTTTTAAATAAACATGTTGCCTATAACTCTATCCCATTTTAAAATAAATTCCAGATCATTATGAACTTATAAATATTAAGCCATGAAATGCCTAGAAGGAAGCTTTAAGCGTTTGTTTATCTGAGTTATATGTTAGGTAAGACCTTCTATACTTCAACCAAATGGAAGAATTTGCTAAAGAAAGGACAGAGATTCAACAAATTTCAAGGGTTTAAACTGTGTGCATTAATCTAAAAGACAGCAAAGAAAAATAATTACAACAAATATTAAAATGCTTAATATTAATTTATAGAGAACTAATTAAATTAATTTTTATTTTGTCACACACAATGCCAGAATTCCTGCACCAGACATGACAGACATGCTCTTAAAACTCAAAGAGAAAAACCCTGAGACTCCAATAAATAAATGGGCAAAGATCATGCATGCTTACTTCACCAAAGAGATAATACAAATAAATCATAACCATTGGAAATGTATTTGGCTTATTACATGACCAAAGCTTGCAAACAAAAATAAGATTTTAATTATATTAATTAAATATAAAAAGCTGTTTTAAAAGGGAATACCCAATGTTGGCAAGTGTCAAGAAGTGGGTGCTGCAGAGACAGCGGAAAAGTGCAACGTTTTAACCTTTCTAGAAAGTAATTCAGGAAGATGAGTAAAGAGTTTTGAAGATGCTCATATATTTAGGGCCAGAAATTCGATTTGTAGTGTTTTTGTAAGGTAATTCAAACCAGTGAAAAAAAATCGAGACTTTCTAAGTACTCAGCCATGAGGAACTGCCTAAAGTAAGAAATCGTATATTTGATCTAATTGTGGGCATGAAATATGATATTCACATTGAGTTGTGAAATATGTGGACAATGCTTATGATAAAATGTTAAAGCAGAACGCAAAATGATATCAAGTATGGAAAGCAATATGTAGAAAATGCAAGAAGTTATGCAGACATTTTAATAATTTCTCTAGGAGTTGGAAGATGATTTTTAGGTAGTTTGAATATTTTTTCTACCTTGTACTTTCTCCAAAATGAATTTGTGTTATTTTCATATTGAGAACAAAACACAGATAGACACTAAACAGCTAGCTTAAATTCTCGGTTTGTTAGTTGTGGGAACTCGAGCAAGTGACCCCTTTTGTGAGGGGAACATTACAGCTCACCTAGTTTTGTTGGCACTCCACGTAAGTTACAAAAATGATTTTTTGTTTTGCCAACTTCTGGTTCTACAGTCCAGGACATCCCTCATTTACTTGTCTTCATTTCAGCCACTGAATTACATTAATAGCCCTTAAAAATATTTCTCCCATTTAGGGAAAAATTATGCCGAAGATAAGGGAGCAAGTTGATGTTGTCCATCTGGGTTTGTGCCCATTATCTCCAGACCTGGCGTTATTAGCTGAGTTTACAATGTGTACGCTTATTTTCTGGCAGCCTTTAACCTCTCATTGGTCCGTATGTCTCACTTTTTAAAAGAATGTGATCTTTTGACTTCTAATGTGCAAGAATAAACTGAAATTAGACAGAAATGGGACAATCCCCTTTGTAAGAACCCCCAATATTTCTGTACTTGAAAAATAAATTGGATGGCCTTTGACTTGCCTCTCTTGAAGCAGCCGATGTTTATACAAGGTAAGTTCTGTACCAGCTGTCATTCTTTGATACACCCCTTCATAAACCTGGGGCCAAGAGGAAAAAAAAAGTACGGGAATAATAAGAAAAAGTAGAGGGATAAGGCAACTTGAGACTGGATAGCCTGCTAGCAAAAATGACATTGGCTTTCGAGTTTGAAGAGGTTTGTTCTTGAGAAAATGTATTCTAATCAGCTCTCTAACACTCAGGTACCCAGTAAGTTATTGATTCTTTCCAGTTGGGAACATAATGTAATAATATGCTAGTCCATTAAGCCAGAGCTTCATCTTTTGCACAATTCATATTTTAAACTTTAAAGAGGCTCACAACTGAGCTTTCACAAACAGTAGCTGTTTACTTTCTTTCCACTAAAATAATCATTGCAAATACCCCTCTGAGAGTGTATATTTTCAGATGCCAGGTAATCAAAGCTTAGTTGTACTCAGAGGCTTTTTTAGAACCAAATGGAAAATAATTGCGTTAAAGTGCCCACTTGTGAGGATTTCTGCTCATCAGTATAATTGCCAGCATCCACTGTCTTTCTATCACAATAAATTCACAATGATTCATTAGCTTCTATTAGGCGGGATGAAATAGATCATCTTGTTAACATTAACTTTGATTTTTAAATGGCTTTACTTGATTTCATATTGGAATTACAGTTTGCACATAAACTGAAATAATAAATGCCCTCTACCCCACTTTAAAGGTAGTAGAAGAGAATAAAATTAGAACTCAGCCAGCCTTGCAGGATTTAGATATGAGCTCTCAGTGTGGGTATTTACTCTAGGAGTATTTTTATATCTTCTCTTTTGTTAAAGGAATTTAATTTCTTGATTATAAGCCATTGCACAGAGAACCCAGCAGTTGGCAAATAATCTTTAGGATGTGGTACCAAGTACCCTTGTCCAGCCATTTCTTTAGCATCAAATGAATAGGATGATTACTGCAAAAACTCCTAGGTGAGAATGCTTGTCAAAAACTTTGTAATCTTATTTAACAATTCCCCAGATTGATGAGATCATAATTAATGTACCTCAAGACTACTTTGTATATGTGGATATTGGTCAAAGGTTAGCACACCTTTGTGGATTTTAGTTTTTAAACAGCCTGGGAAATATATCCTGTCTTTATCTTTGCCATAAAAATGACTAGTAATTGACTACTTGCATCAACTACCTTGATGGGATCCTGTCAACTCACTGAGGGGTCAACCGTAGCTTTCTAAGGTCAATAGAAGTGGGCATCTCAGTCTCTCCCAAGTTGGTGAGCATCCAGAGTGTGTGGATCACCAAGAGCCCACCTAGTGACAGCCTCTGGGCAGTACTGTCCACATTCCTACTCTGTCTCAGCCTCCTCCACCAACCAGGGATCCTGTCCTCCAGTTTCTAGGTCTAATATAGTTGAAAACAAAAATTAAATTAAAAACAATGACTGTCCATAGGATACTTTAAAACTTCCAGTTGTAAGCGCAGATAGAACTTTTAAAGATTACTTCATACACAAATAAACCGAGTACTCATTTAACTATTTTAGATGTTTCAATATAACAAAATGAAACAGAGAGGACTTCAAGGCAAAAATGATTCCGAGAGGCTACGTGGAGAGGACTTCAAAGAGATGACCGGGTGTCAGAGAAGGGCCTGATTGACAACCATGCATGGTAGACAAGCAGGCAGCAAGCAGGAGTGTCTGACCAGGGCCTAAAACAATAAAATGACACGAATGCAGGCCTTAGCAAGTTAACAAGCGACCAGAGTGCAGGAGAGCAGAACAGACACATCACAGTTTCTTCACTCACACAGTGAGCAGGGGCTCACTTCACAGCAAACCCAACACACCCTGTGCTGCGTCTAATCACTTGTTCAGCAGGCCGTAGTGGTGGCCTATATCCAGCACAGCACCAATGATTTGTACAACTACACTGAAGGGAAGCAAGAAGCACCCTTCCAAAAAAAAAAAAAAAAAAAAATCAGTGGGTTTTTCTCATTTGGTGCTTGGTAACCTAGTTTCTGGGCTGGCTGAAGAAAAATAACAAAGTGCCTGATTTTTCAGTGCTGGGTCATTTCTAGAAGAAATAACTAGATGAAAGGATACCCATCAAAAGTCTTTTAGAGTTAAACCAGGGCAATTTTCAGTTGTTTGGATGAATAACCTTAATTCCTGTTAATATAAGCTGTGTTTGCCCTGTAGTAGAAGATCTAAATGTATTGTGATGCAAATTTAATTTGGTTGAAAGCTTGCAATGCCACTAAAATTCTGACAACTGCAAGTTTAAACACCTTGAAAGCTAGGACTGAATAAACCTGGGTATACTGTGCATTCTGGTATGTATAATAATTTGTTCTAATAAATGTTTTGTTGATGTAGGTGAGGGATGGGGGACAATATTTGATCATAGGCTATTTTAGTCTTTCTATCCTTGAAACATCAAAACATAAGATTTGTAAGAAAGAATAGTTACCATGGAGTATTGGGGCAGCAGTCTGTGTCTTTGATGCAAAACAAATATGGGTCAAAATTGGAGGAAGCACACAGAGTTTACACATCTGACATTTATTAGAGGTTCTATAAATATTTGCTGTCTGATTGATTGACTGGTTGAAGGAATACATGAAGCAGACTGTTTTATGTACTACCCAACTTCTCCCCATATCTCCTTCTGTGCCTAGAGTTGCATTTGCTGTTTGCCTCACCTCCACATAGCAGTATCTCATGTGGATGCCTGATCTCCTGGCGGTGGGGAGGCTGAGAGGCTGCAGTCTAGACTTGCTCTGACCATGCACTCACACTGTGAAACTTTGTTTCCCTTGTACACTTCATCAACCTCTGGAAAGTATCTTATGAGACTACTTCCAAGCTGTAAATTATCCACAGGTAGCTTGAGACTTAACCAAATGAATATCTTCTTCAAATTTTAGATAACAAATTTAGGGGTGGAAGCTTCCTGAAAAAATCTCCCAAACAACTCAAGACATCTGCCAAGAAGCTAGGATAGAAAAACTCTGGGTTTCAATTCTCAATTGAGGTGAGAATCCAGAAGAGTGAGACTTCGCAATTCAGGAAACAAATTTCCAACTAAGATAGTTCAGTGACGATATACTATATCTGATGGATTCTAAGGTGCAAATTTTAACATCTCTGTGTTAGGTTATATTTTACAATAAATACCATTGAGCAATTGCTGATGGCTAGGCCAGTGTGGTACAACTGACATTGCCTGAGTTGTGAAAACAGCGAAAGCATCACAAAAAGTTGTAGAATGACTGACAGCTGTTCAGAAGAAAATCCTGGAGAATACAGTGGGACACTCCTTCAGCTCCTAGGAACCAAATGATTGCAGAGAAAGGGGGCTATTCTAGCTCTTGGTGATTGCTCAATGCTTAGCCCCAAAGGATTTTAGTTTTTTTTGTAAAGTTTTTTTTTTTTTGAGACGGAGTCTCCGTGTCTCCCAGACTGGAGTGCAGTGGCGCGATCTCAGCTTGCTGCAAGCTCCACCTCCTGGGTTCATGCCATTCTCCTGCCTCAGCCTCCCAAGTAGCTGGGACTACAGGCGCCCGCCACCGCGGCCGGCTAATTTTTTTTTTTTTTTTGTATTTTTAGTAGAGATGGGGTTTCACCTTGTTAGCCAGGATGGTCTCGATCTCCTGACCTCATGATGCACCCACCTCGGTCTCCCAAAGTGCTGGGATTACAGGCGTGAACCACCACGCCTGGCCACTTTTTGTAAAGTTTTGAAAGGAATATTGTATCAACAATATAGACATTAATGATACTGAGTTCGAAAGTAATCACAAAAGTGTCAAACTATGATCATGAAGTTTTAGGAATATACATTAACCTGAGGTTCCCAACCTGTGGGCCATGGACTGGCACTCATCCGTGGCCTGTTAGGAACCAGACTGCACAGCAGCAGGTGAACGGCGGGCCAGTGAGCAAAGCTTCATCTGTATTTACAGCCGCTCCCCATTGCTCATATTATCCCCTGAGCTCTGCCCCCTGTTAGATCAGTGACAACATTAAATTGTCATAGGAATGCAAACCCTGTTGTGAAGTGTGCATGTGAGGGATCTAGGTTGTGTGCTCCTGTGACAATCAATTGCCTGATGATCTGTGACTATCTCCCATCACCCCCAGGTGGGATAGTTTATTAACAGTTGTGGGAAAACAAGCTCAGGGTTCCCACTGATTCTACATTATGGTGAGTTGTATAATTATTTCATTGTATGTCACAATGTAATAACAATAGAAATAAAGTGTGCAGTAAAGGTAATGCCCTTGAATCATCTCGAAAATATCATCCCCGACTTCCCAGTGTGTGGAAAAATTGTCTTCCATGAAACTGGTCCCTGATGCCAAAAAGGCTGAGGACTACTGCATTAACCAATATATTTCATTTATGGTTTTGTTTCTTGTGTGTATAATGGTAATAAATTATAAAAATAAGTGTCTAAATACCTAACAGAGAGCTTTCCAATTTGTGTATAAAACAATTCTAAGTGGTGAGACTACACTGTGTCATAGTTTAACACAGCAATGTTTTTCCTTCTGGTTAGTACATAAAATAATGGGGCTGCTTCTCAAGTGAGAAGTCAACAATAATAATAATAATAATAATAATAGGGCCTCCTAGGATCTATGGTGTCACATCTAAGGACATCTGATATATTCTTCAAAAAGTTCCGAGAGAAATGCTCTTTATTTCAGGGTTTACAGATTACTCAAAGTAGAAAAATCAAGGACGTCAACATGCCAAACCTAAGATTTGATTTGCTGGTAAATTTAGAAAATCACATTGAAACAGAGTAATGCAATATTAGTAGCCATGGGAAGAAGGGCCGATGAATGTCCTGGTAAATGGGTTGTCTGGGAATTCTGGTTAACAGGCCCCCATTCTGCACACAGCATCTGCACTGGGTTGTTACATTTTCCCTGAAACTAATTTGAGATTTCCTCAGGTTGTGACAACTTGATGAGGAAAATAGGCCATTCCTCTGATTGTTAGCTAACCTCACCATCTCTTTTTTTTTTTAAGGAAGAAAAAAGTTATTTATAGACCCTATTAATTTGGCTTAAATGATTCTAGTTACTGGATATGCATAATCAGCTTTTTCCTCTTTTCTACTTAGAGTTGGCTGGAAATGCATTGGATGAAAGATTAGAAAAATGTATCACTTAAGAGCATCCATAACTGCCTCTAGTGTCATAATACAAGTTCAGTTACCGGGCCATGTGTAAAATAGGCAGATACAGTCCTCTGTGGTAGGAGGTCAGATTGTTTGCTTGTGCTTACAAACACATGGGCAGAGAGAGGCTCTTAACTTGAGAAGTGCCCCTTAATGTCACATTGAATGGAATTGGAGTACACTCTTCTGTATTTTCAAGCACACATAGCTAATTCACAGTAGGAAATTTTTAAAAAGATTTGAGGAAGATTTCCTACTGGGAGATTAGCAAAGGGATTATTTGGTGGAGACCACGGGAGGATTTTGTTTTTTCCTGGGTAACCAGCAGCCTTCTGGTTAATGAAAGTGTCCATTATTCAGTTTAATGGACCTAACCTGTGTTATTATAATAGCAATGGGAGTCTGTTGCCTGTGTGGTCCTAGGGAGATGACAGACAGGGAGCGAATTAGGGAAGCTGTGTGGATTAATGGCCAATTTTTTTTTCTGATGGTGGGATCAATTTGAGCTACCATGCCATCAGCCTGGTCAAACCACTGGCAGGCGGAAATAGAAAAATTACCTTTTTTTTGGAAGTGATTTCAAATTTTGAAAAAAGTTGCCCCCATAGCACAAAAAATTTCCATTACATTTGAGGAAATGTTATTTTGCTATATTTATCAATTTCCCACTTACAGATTATATTATAGATAGAAAAAATAATCACAAAGCTGGAGATGGAAAAGTTATTAAGTTGGTGCAAAAGTAATTGCAGTTTTTGCAATTTAAAAGTAATGGCAAAGACCACAGTTACTTTTGCGCTTACCTTACAACTTTTCTGTCTCCGGCTGTATAATTATTTTTTATGTTTATAATATAATCTGTATGTATCTGTAAGTTGTTTTTTCTTCTGAAACATTTGAGGACTTTGACTTTGTGCCCAAGACTGATACCACCACTTCTAGTTTAAAGGCAAGATGGTCATCAGCCCAGACCTGGCTCCAGGCTTTACCCTTTCTTTCTTGCATGGTTGAGTCTCCTGTGGGCTCAGTTCTCCTCTCGGTTCCCATTGCCTGGCCTTACCTGAATTCAGTCTGCTTCAGCTTAATAACCAGGTTATTTCTGGTTATGCTTCCTCCCTAATATAACATTCAAAATTGGTCCCAGGCTTCAATCCTTGCCCATCCCTTTGGTCACCATCCCTGGGCATACACAATCAGGCACTGCTTACTCCTCCTGATCCAGGGTCCTGAACTACTTTTGCGAGACCCTCTCCTGTTTCTAAATTACAGGCTGTCAACAGATTTCTCCACCCTGGATATTCTAGCTCCCTGTGCTTCAGACTGAGCCTCAGCCCTCAGATGGCCTGTTGCAGGGCTTTCAGTACCTGCTAAAACACTTGACCACAAGCCTGCGTTTAATCATCCTTTCATTTCATCCATGTATTGAACGGCCACATCATTTTAACTTCTCTCTTCCTGTGTGCTGGGATTTTGACCAAATATTTCTATACCATTTGTATACTCTGTCCCTTCCTTGGGTATCTGCTGTCAAGTCCAACATATAGGCCCGTTTCTGATACCCCTGCTCATCTCAGTGGGTGGGTCCACATGATGGCCATGACTCTTTTCACCTTCTCTGTTTCAAAAGTGTGAAAATGGTTATTTCCCATCAAATAGTTCTTTCTACTGTACTTGGCAGGCAGACATTACAGCTGGTTTGACCTCTGGCCTGGATCTTAGTTCTGCTACTTTCTAGTTGTGGAAACTATTACCTTGCATCTGTTTCTTAACCCCTCTAAACTTCATTTTCCTCGTTTGTAAAATGGAGATAATAACAGCTACCTCATGTTTTCTTGTGCATACATTAAAAGAGATTAAAGCATTTAGCAAAATGTCTTGCAAGTAGTAAATGCTTAATTCATAGTAGCTAATTTTTATTATTTCAGTTCTGCTGAAGTGATACCTAACTACAATGACAAAGAACAATGATTTGTGATAAGTATAATAATAGAAATAGGTAAAGTCTGCTTAGGGAGCATAAGTTCCAGGTAAAGACATGCGTAATTCTCTCTTGAGATATGGAGGAGGAAGGCTAAGCTTTAGAGGGAGAGATAACAGCTGAGTTGGGCTTTGAAGGATACATAGGAGTTTGTCAGAAAAACAAGGGTAGAAAGAAATCACATGAGCAGAAAAACCTATTCCGGCCAGAATTTCCCAACTTTGGCACTATTGACATTTTGGATTTGGTAATGACTGTTGTAGGCACCTGTGCACTGTGGAATGTTCAGCAACATCTCCAGCCTCTACTTACTCTACCCAGTAGCATCCTCTCCCCATCACAGTGGTGACATTGCCAAATGTTCCCTAAAGCCTCACCCTTTATTCTTACTTGAGAATTCTGAGTTGGGCCAATAGGAGATTGGAAAACTTTAGGAAGGTTTTCCATTTTTACTGCTGGTTTTGTCAGCTTCCACTTTCCAGAAAATGGGACCTCAGTTGGGTTTCCAAGCTCTGTTAAGCGATTGTATTTCTCATTAGCTATCCAAATAGTCATGTACTTATCATGCTGGCATATATTTGAGCCAATGATTACTGAGTATCTAGTATGTGTCAGGTGCTATGTTAAGCACCAAGTACACAGAATCCTCCCTCAATCATGGTTTGTGGTTGGGGCACAGATCCAGAAATGTACTCACTTTAAAAATTTTTACGTACCCCAGTCATTCTTATAGAATTTTGTTTCAATTTGTGTATTATTTATCACCATAAATCATTCTTTAACTTGTTATTGCTAATCATTAACTCATTATAAGATAATAATTGTGGATATAATTATCAAACATAAAATATTAATTGTACATACCTCCATGGATTTAATAATAACTATAACTTTATGCCTTCTCACACTGGCTGCTGTAGGCTCTGTGCCTTCATCTTCAGACTCTTTAGAACCCTTCTGATTGGTGAGTCTAGGAGTGCATAAACTGCAGTCCCAGCAGCATGTATCAAATCTTCTTCTTCTTTTCTTTTTTTTTTTTTTTTGAGATGGAATCTCATTCTGTTGCTCAGGCTGGAGTGCAGTGGCACGATCTTGGCTCACTACAACCTCCACCTCCTGGGTTCAAGTGATTCTCGTGCCTCAGCTTCCTGAGTAACTGGGATTACACACACGTGCGACCAAGTCCAGCTGATTTTTTTGTATTTTTATTAGAGACAGGAGTTCACCATGTTGGTCAGGCTGGTCTTGAACTCCTGACTTCAAGTGATCCACCCACCTAGGCCTCCCAAAGTGTTGGGATTATAGGCATGAGCCACTGTGCCAGGCCTCATGCATCAAATGTTAATTAAACTGCATCCTTTCTATTTCTTTTGCTTAACTCCCACATCTTAATTGCACTCTATGGATTGATCTATTTTCTTTAGTTAATACCTGGCTCTTACTATTCACAATTCCCCCCTTCAATTCCTCCTCCATAGTATTATTGTTATTTGTAGCAACAATAACAGCAAAATATAAAACTGCACGTGCTTAGACATTGGGGTGGCATGAGTCATGACAAGGTGATGTCTGAAACGTGGGCCTGGGTACAATTTGTACAAGTGCATTCAACCATAATGATTGTCAATGGCTTGAGGACAATTCCATTCTCTAATATCCATTGAGAATTACTGAATTGCCACCCACTCTGAACATTAGCTACTTTATGAAAGTGAACACTTAATCTTCTACAATTGCAAAGTAAAGAAGCCCAGATCAAGAAGGTTGTACGCATGTGTATGTGTGAGTGAGTATATTTTGATCAGTTGTGATCTATTTGATTTCTGCAGAGGGATGAGTATGTAAATGTTTATCTCATATCAGGCTAGTGATGGGACCTGTGGTTCTGAGGATAATGATGTTATATGAAAGGACATCCCAGATGCAGTCACTTTAGGGAACCTATGTTGCCCGTTAAGCCATGCTGTCTGAATTCACAAAACTCGTGCTTGTATAAAATAACAGCTACCACATTACCATGTCTTGCTTTCCATTCTTTTCTGCAATTTAGTAATTTGCTGCATGTCTAGTTGGAAAAATATAATTTATTTATGATGGCTCCTTTTACTTTCTTTGCAGTTGAGTTTGCCATTTTTACATCTTGGAAATTGATAGGAAACATAAAAATGTTTAGAGTTGTCTGACAACTCCCTAGGAAACTTTTAACAACCATTAATTTAGAAACAATTTTGCTTCTATAATTCATTTCTCAATTGGTTGTGATGGAAGTAATTGTCATATCCAAAGGGAGAATCTTGACTTCAGGCAATATATAAACATCTAAACTCTTCAGAAACACCATTGTTTTAGTGGTAAATGCCCTCAGTTATAAAGAAAAATGGAGTTAAATCAGGGAAGCATAATACCATGGCAGATCTCTTTCTCAATAACAATCAAAGTTACCAGCCCGGTGCATCATACACTTCAGTAAGAGAAAAAGACTGATTTTATTCTTGAAATCTTTATTTCTCAAATGTTTGATTAGGTGAGTCCATACTTATGTATAATCCACACATTCATTATACGTGCAACAAAAGTATTTTTATTACCAAACATCTGGTATTTCAGTGTCAAAAAATAAGTTACCTAATCTCTCTGAATTTTACTTTGTTATTTTCAGAATAAGGATAAATTTACCCCCCTTGCAGAATTGTTGAGAGGTCTATAAAATAACACATAAATCAGAATATTCTTTATGGCTGCTAAATAAATGATAACCATTTCCGCCTATTTGTAGATATTGTTGGCATATATTTATCATTCAAATCATCAGAAGAATAATTCTGTCTCTTCTGTTTTTGAGTAGCTTTGAAACCTATTGGATTACAAAAGGTAGCTTTATGGTTAATGATAATATAGCATCTTTTTTGCACCTTGTAATATATCATAAAATATATTCATACATGTTCACAATGATACTAAAATCTGTGTTACACAAATTTAACTAAATTAAAATGTCATTTTATCTATGTAATGCTCAAGTAATAAAATGATATATTGGTGTATTCAAGTAATAGTGAATTATTTCAAAAGTGTGAACCTTTTCTGGTCTACACATCTGGCTTCCAGTTGCTTGTGCTGCTATTACTTTTCTATTTTGAAAAAGTTCACCAAGCATATATTCAACATCTACAATGAACAAGGCAATGTAAGAGCTGAACAGACGAATGTCATGTATCTGCATATGTGATATAGAAATTAGTTGCAATTCAATTTATCTTTAAAAAGTGAGTCTTCTCCAAATTACTTTGTAGGAAAAATTCATTTAAAAGCCTGGGATTTAGCTAAGCATGTGACCCACAGCTGGAAACTGTGTATTTTCCAGTCTTCTTTGCTGAGAGCTTTCCTGAATTCAGGCCAACGGCATGTGAAAAGTGGTATGTGGAACTTCTTAAATATGAACTTCTTCCTCTGGAATTCCTTTTTCACTTTCTTAAGCACAAGTCAGAGACCCTGGATTTTGAGCTAGAAACAGAAACAGGGTGAGTCTGTAGTGCTTAAGTTTAGAATAGGAGGGTTGAGAGTGTTCTATGTTTGGGGATATACATAGAAAGTTGGGTGGCTGAACAGTATCCCCCATGGCAGATACTTCCAAGAATGAGTATATGGAGACTTTCCAGCTTCCCCTGCAGCTATACATGGTTGTGTTTCAAAGTGTAGCCCAACGATGCCCAAGGTGATGAGTTTAACTTCGGGATCATCTCGCTTGTGATGAGTTCCTATTCCCTTCCTAATGGCCCTGGAATACGGTTGTGGTCCTGAATTGTTTTTACCATGTGGATGAGGACAGCATCCCAGAAGATGGCAGAGCAACATGTTAGAAGGCACTTGGATTCTTTTTTTATTTTTTGAGATGGAGTCCCGCTCTGTTGCCTGGGCTAGAGTGCAGTGGCATGATCTCGGCTCACCACAATCTCTGCCTCCCGGGTTCAAGTGATTCTCCTGCCTCAGCCTCCCAAGCAGCTGGGATTATAGGTGTGCACCACCACGCCTGGCTATTTTTTTTTATTTTTAGTAGTGATCCACCCACCTTGGCCACCCAAAGTGCCGGGATTACAGGCGTGAGCCACCGAGCCTGGCCGACACTTGGATTCTTGAATGAAATCATGAGCACCTCATCCTAGGTGGCTCACCCTATTTTTGGGTATCTTTGTTATATAACTTAGTCTATTCCATAACTAATAGAAGTCCCTCATGTATGAATAATGTTTTACTGTTTCAAAATACTTTTAACCATATTTCTTCATTTCACTGATTTTTATTTATTTATTATTGAGTGCCTAACAGAGGGGTCAGCCCTTATTGTAGGCTCAGAGAATACAGAGATAAATCAGATACTTATCAATGATAGCAGGTAACTGAGGAGGGGACAAAGATATTTTTAGGATGAAGGAACTTTGGGAAGACAGGGCAAGGCAGGACTTGAAGCACATGTGCTGGAGTTTGCCTGATACAGAATGAAATCAACCTCATTTCCTTTGATTCTGCAGTTCTCAGCCTGTGATCTCCTGACCAACAGCATCAGCGTCATCTAGGAACTTGTTAGAAATGCATGTTCTCAGCTTACCTAACCCAGATCCAGTAAATGAGAGGCTCTGGGGCCAACAATCTGTGTTTTAACGAGCCCTCCAGGTAATTCTGATGCATGCGTCATGCTAAAGCTCAAAAATCACTGCTTTAACCCTCATAGCAGCTCTGGAAGCCAGTCAAGGAAGTCCATAAGGTAGCCATTTTATGTAGGAAAGAACTGAAGTTTAGAGGGGCTGGGCAATTTGCTTGTAGTGACAGAGGTAGTTAGTGGCCACCTGTGTTTTGGTGAAAGTTCATATTCTGATCTAAATCCAAGGGACTGGACCAACTCTCTCAACTCACTATCTAGAAGATTGGGATTAGTTTCGCATACAATATCTCTACACAGTGGTAGCAGGGAAGTGAATTTTAGACTATACATGGAAGGTACAATTGCTGTTGGCTTCTGCAGGTAGAGAGTGAAGATAGGAGTTTGCTGCAGTTATCTCACCTTGGGAATCAAGTGATCTTTTCTCAATTGATTAGGTGTGCTTCACATTGACCCCATACTGAGCTAAAGTGGACTTGGGGGCCTGTCTACAAAAATCTGTTTTCCAATGGTAAGATGGTCTTGTCAGTATAAAATGCCCAAGAGGCTCTTTCTGTGCAGGTTTATTTGGCCACAATGATTTAGCTATTGCCCTTTATGTTTCCTAATTGGTAGCTGTCCAGGTGGCATCAGTTCAGAGGCATCATACTGGAACACAACTATGACTGTTCAGAGGGTACCATAAACAGAGGTTGAAAACAAATGTCTTCATTATTTTCTTGCTGAGATAGGCATGACAGGTAAGTTCCACAAGCTAAATTTTTATCATGGACAAGGTTAACCTGAATAAATAAATAAACAGATGTATATGTATTATACACAAACATGTACTATATAAGTATATATATGACAAGCAACATTTCTCGTATTTTTAAACTGGATGAAAATGTCAAGGTTTTCCTATTCTTCATTGTACAACTTACGCTGAATTAACATTAATCATCTTTTGCTAAAATTTCTAATATTCATTTTTTTTAAAAAAGCAGAGAGGACAGACTATAATTTCCTCGCTCAAAATGATGAGTCAGATTTTCAACCGTTGTGCTTATTTATATAATTACTTCTGTTGGTTTGTGTAGATATAAAGCAATGCTGCTACGCTGCTACCTGTGTTGTCAGAGGTAAAGCAGATCTATAACTTAGATCCATTAACTTATTCAGAGGACTGTTGTGGAAATAGACTTTTCTATATACAGAGAGAGACCAGGGGGGCATATACAAACTCTATTATGCAGAAGCTACTGCTTCTGCAAGGCTGCTGAGGAAAACAAACAAACAAACAAACAAACAGAAAACACGCATGAAGGACAAGGCCAGGAAAAGGAACACCAAGGTGTTAGCTGGGATTTTGAATCCAAACTGCAATGTGAATAGTGATTATTGCTGGATTGCAAAGTGGATGCTTTAATCCAGGCTAGAGACATACTCATGTTCTCCAAACATGTAAGCATTGCCCCTTTCATCCTAAGTGCACCCAGGAATCTTATCCCTCTGTGGGAGAGCAAGTTAGTTGATAAGGGGTAAAAATAAGAATCATTGACATCAAAATCTAGAGTTCCGCTAATCTGGGTAGAATGCCTTCAAGAGGAATTTTCTTCCAAGTGCGGCTTCAAAGAAAACTTGCCAAGAAGAGAGAGCACACCCAGTCAGGCTCATTGTAGAGAGAGTTCTATGCGCAGACACAGCCAGCCAACAAATTGTTCTTTCCCTTGACCCTTTCCTTCTTCCCTCTACCACTTCTTAGTAGAGGGTTGAGGACTGGGTATATGGTGAAAACTCCACCTATGCTTTCTCAATGTCCAAGTAGATTTTCTGTTTGGAAAACTTGGTGGAAGAGGCATCAAATCAATTATTGGTGTCTTGCAAATGAGTGATCTGATCAATAGAATTTTTTACTTTTATACTTGTCTTAGGACCCAGAAGATGCTCATTTATTCATTCAACAAATCTTTGTATTCAAGCCCTACATACCAGAATAGGATTTGTGGTTGCAAAGATCACCAAGAAGCAGTTCTTGACAATGAAAAGCTCCTTTCCTCTTCAAGAGACACAGTATTAGAGGAAGAAATCAATCAACTGACTTGATCATATTGGGAGGAGAGAGAATACCTCATTTTCCATAGCTCTGGGATAGCTGTTCTCATTTCCCTGGAAAGCAAACACTTTAGGACTTCAAGCTTCCTGCTCTGAAAGACTGCATTGAATAAGTTCTGTTGACTCCTGTGTTTCCAAGATGCCTGATGCTTTTTGGCTTTGTTCTTTGTTTTCCAGAGCTGACCTTTTCTTAATGATATTTTACTGTAACCGAGGTTCATGTTGCATCAGATAGTATGATTTAGAAAAACAGAATCCCACAGGATCTTCTTGGTAATTTTTCAGTGGTTTATTAGAATTTTAAATACTTCAGAAAATGGACTTTAGAAAACCCACTTGAAAGAATTTGAAAGAGAAAAAAATATTGACCTTTATAATAAATTGATACTGTTATAAAAATACACCCTAAGAACACTGGAAATGGTCCATTTAGAGTCGGACACTAGCAAAATAAGCTCTTTAATGTATCTCATAAATATATTTTAGATGCCTTTCAAATGGTGAGGGAGGAGTACAGGACAGCTTTTCATCCGTAATCGCTATTTTTTCTCACCACAGCTATCCATCCCATGTAATTTATACATGACATTTAGATAGAAGTGAGAAAGTTTCTATTTCCTGTTTTTAAACGCGGGGCATGGACAGTATCAATTAGATTCTATTTGTTGTAATAACGTTGATTCTAGTAGAGGTTACACATACATAACAATTGTGTGATGCTCTGTCTCTGGAAAAGTAGTCAAACGTAGCTTGGAAAATGAAGGCCATTGTGATTACAGTTTTAACACAAAAATATGTTGTCTTTTTGAATATACAATGAAGGTTGTGGTTTGAGATTAAACAGAGATCACTGTGAGAGTACTTAGGTATGGAAGAAGAATGAGTCTCCCTAAAAATGTTCTCTGCCTCTGCAGAAAATGTCTGGGAGAATTGCTTCTGCTACTCCTCTTTATTTTAACCCTCTGAGTCCCTTGGTTTTGGCTTCAAGAGTGCGTACTAGCTAAGCGGAGTCAAGTTCATATTCTGAGTATAGATACCCTCTAAAATAGGGAAGATTCAAAGGATCAACAAGCAAGTAGGAATGGGGTATCAAGCAAAGAACAGAAGAGCCGGGGAAATAAATGTGTTGATTACAAGGCTGACAAGATCTCTTGAGTCAAATGTAAGTGTGTTAGAAAAGACAGTGTATTAGTCTGTTCTCATGCTGCTAATTAAGACATACCCAAGACTGGGTAATTTATAAAGGAGAGAGATTTAATTGACTCACAGTTCCACATGGCTGGAAAGGCCTCACCATCACGGCAGAAGGTGAATGAGGGGCAAAGTCATGTCTTACATGCGGGCAGGCAACAGAGCTTGTGCAGAGGAACTCCCATTTATAAAACCATCAGATCTCGTGAGACTTATTCACTACCATGAGAACAGGATGGGGAAAACTGTCCCCATGATTCAATTATCTCCACCTGGCCCCACCCTTGACACATGGGGATTATTACAATTCAAGGTGAGATCTGAGTGGGGACACAACCAAAGCATATCAGATAGAATGCTGTAAAAAATAAATCTCCAAATCATAACAACTCAACACAATGAAGGATTGTGTTTTACTCACTTCACCAGTTGTAGCTGGTGGGAGTCAGGCATCACACAGCCACTCTTCACCCAGACACAAGGAAGCAAGAGCATCTCATTTTCTACCCCTCGCAGTCACCATGGCAGAGGTGAAGAGAGCTGGAGAGCCGGTCATCTGCTCTTAAATACTTAGCTCAGGTGGAACACAAGTCTTTTCTGTCATTGTCCATTGGGCAGAGTTGTTTAATGGCCCCATTTGCAGGGATGGGGAAATGTGCAAGGATGTTTCTGTGCATGGATTCATTCTTACAAAAACAATGGAGCAGCATTTCTGCCAGGCTGTTTGAAGGACAGTCTCCCATCTGAGAGGTTCTGTGGCTGAGCCACCAAGCTCAGAGGGGCTGTGGAGGGCTTATCACACTGGCAAGTTACAAAGCTGTTGCTTTAGACTTGGGTTAGCCTGTGCTTGTATTCTTGGAACTGATGCTTTTGACTGGCCTCTTGGTTCCCAATTCTGCCTTTACCTGGAAAGCTGCTGTCTTCTCTTAGCATAGCTACTTGGGTCAGATTGGAAGGAAGAGGTCACACACCAGCATGCTTCTGTTCCTGATTTATGTTGCTGATGATACTGACAGCAGCAGGAGCAGAGGCAGTAGATTTGTGGGTGGCATTTCTTTGTCCATGGTCTCCTAAAAGGAATACTGCTGCCTATGGCATGTTCAGTACAGGATGAATACAGCAGAGTTCAAAAAGAAGCCACTTTCTTCTATACCTGCCCTTCAGTAGTCAGGCCTATATTTCTATTCCAGAAAAATGTACACTAACAATCTGCCCACATTCTTTTAAAGGAGAGTTTACCATCATCTGGCCTCACTGGTTCAGCATCTGCACAGTCACCTCCCCACTGCGGGGAGAAAACAGATTCCATTCCACGGGACCTCGAATGATATCTCTGCCTTCAGCTCTGGCACTCCAGTCCCCATTCTTAGGCTGGATCAGGATTTGAGCTCCTGTTTACATGAGTTGGGCAAACATCCACCTACGGGTAAATGAAAGGGCACAGCCAGGTTCAATGATGATAGGGAGTGACTCTGGAATACATGGTATCCACTACTTCAGCATCTTCTGGCCAGACCCGTGGTGGACTCATGTCACAAATTGCAGGAACAGAGGAACAATGGATGACCAAGGAAATATTAAAAGGTTTGGGCCACTGAGAATGTCATCAGCAGCATTCATGCCAGAACATTGCACAACAGAAGATAGTGCCAGCAGCTTTTGTTAGGGCAAGAGACGAGGAATTTAGCATAGATAACAGGGCTCAGAACATCAGGCACAGTTGTCCTCTGCATAAATGTCAGTCTCCTTGACATGGGCCACTGGCAGCCTGATGGGGACCTTGGCAGGTACTGGCATTCTCAGTAGTGCTTGGCAGGTATGGAGGGTCGTGCTTTTGGAGGGCACCAGCAGTAGATATCCTGCTTTTGTCTTGGCAGAGATAGGAAACTGGATCCATAGACAGCAGAGACAGGGGAGGAATAATATGACCTATACCATGTGTCATGCAGAAGGGCTGAGTCACAGAGCACACCAGAGACTGTGCTTATGATTTCCAGAAACATGTTGGAGAAATCTGAGGAGGATTGGAGTTTCTGCAGAGTTGGCTGAATATGCAAAAATACTTGCTGGCCTATGAATGAGACCTAGGACTCCACTGAGATACAGGCATCCAGGTAGTTCTTTTTCAAGCTTTTGTTCTTTAAATATTTGTTCAGTACTTAGTTGAACTAAATCCAACTAAATTTACTTTCAAAAGTCAAAACTAAATTTCCACTAATAAAAGTTATAAACCTTTTTAAACTTCAAAACAAGGAATTATATATATTTTATGTAATGATAACTTTTAGCTATCATTTTGTTTATGTTAGGATTTATTGTGTGCAATTGTTTTGATCCTAATAACTTCTTGGGAGTCACCTGGTACCATACACATTTGTAAAATTAAAGCAGTCCTTCATTTCTGTAGGCAGCCTGTGCTGTCTCCTACCTGACCTCAGAATTCTAGCTAATTCTGAGAGTGACTCTGTTGGGATTATAGCATGGCATGTTGTTGAAATACCAGAAAGGAGTGGCCTCAGTGGCAAGTGTGATGGGTGTCTTCTTTTTCACGTTTAATTAAAGCTCTTGACTATGAAAGAAGTAGAAGCAATTTACATTTTGCCAGTTATTAAAAGGTGTATGTGGAGCCCCGAAAATTTGGCACTGTATTTCTGATGCAGTCCAGTGACATGTTAGCTCTCCTTATGAATTGGTGGCCCCAGCAGCCATCATGTGGTTGGCCCACTTCTTTTTTTTTTTTTTTTTTTTTGAGACGGAGTCTTACTCTGTCACCTAGGCTGAAGTGCATAGTGCAATGGTGTGATCTCGGCTCACTGCAACCTCCACCTCCCAGGTTCAAGCAATTCTACTGCCTCAGCCTCTGGAGTAGCTGGGATTACAGGCATGTGCACCATACCCGGACAATTTTTGTATTTTTAGTGGAGATGGGTTTCACCATGTTGGCCAGGCTGGTCCCGAACTCCTGACCTCAAGTAATCCGCCCATCTCGGCCTGCCAAAATGCTGGGATTATAGGCGTGAGCCACCATGACTGGCCAAGGTTGGCCCACATCTTAACTGAGCTCTAGTGTAATTCTGTTCTTCTCTCCAGCTTTCTATAGACTGAGAAGAACTGTCACTTAAATGAAGGTAATACCATCGAACCACTATGAAAAGATTGATTCTTTTGGATAGATTTTTAGCACTGAGGTCTGGCGCCATTCCTTCTGGCTTCTACTGCAGCTTCTCTTGATTGGTTTCTTGCTCAATCCCCAGTTGATAATATTGTTGCAGCTTTATTTTCAAGTCCTGAATGGGGAGCTCTAAGAGATCCTACATTTTTATGAATAAACTCATATCTCAATGGGCTGAAGAGCAGGCCTTGAGTCCAAGTCCCATGCACAGCTCCTGTGTAAAACCCATTGCTAGCTCCTCTATTCTGGAATATCCCTACACAGTCTAATGAAAAATAAGTGTTGGGTTTGTAAACAAAGTCTATGTCTTAATTCAGATTTGTTTGAAATTTCATTGCTGGGGGAAACCCAGGAGAGCCTCTCACTGAGCTTTTGCTTTGTTTCTAGAGCCTCCTCCATTATCTGAAGGGGGATATAGTCCTAACAAGGGTGATTAGGTAATCAGTGGACTTGGCCAATGAGGTAGAACGTATTTTTGTTTTCAAATTATTTACCCGCCTCCTCTGTTAAGAGAATAGCACATTTCAACCCATTGTTTGTGACTTTTGATGCCTTCTGTAGGAATAGTCAAATGTGGCTTGTGTGATTCATTTTGATTAACAGCATATGAGTAGATGTGACATTGGCCCTGTCCAGGAAGAAGCTTCAGGCACCATTGTGTAAGAACCAGTCATTTTACTCTTCCCCTGTGACATAAGAACAGCCTATTGCACATGGAGGCTGCTTCAGCCTGGATGACGTGAAAAGACAGTAGAGTAGAGATACAGGCTATCTGTAATTGGAACAAAACCACACTGGACCTGCAGTTAACAGGAAACACAACTGACACAATAACTTTTTTTGGAAGTTGCTGAGATTTTTGGGGGACATTGTTATGCAGTATGACCTAGCAAATACTGGCTAATGCACATACGATGTCTCTAGAGTGGAACCCAGGTCACATAATGAAAATAGTGATTCAGCAGCTAGAGTCAGGGAAATAGTGAGTAGCATATAACACAGATGAGGTTGTTGTCTTATTTCACACAGAGCCTGAAATAAAAGTAGGTAGTCATGACAGGGTTGTGAAGCTTGAATAAATGGAGCAACTAATTTCAGAATTTCATTTATCCTCACCCACACCTATCATTTATTTGTGGAGGACTTACTGTGTACAAGTTACTGTGCTACGTTGCAGATGCTGACTATACAAAGAGGCATGGAATATAGTCTATGACCTCTAAACTTTCGGATGCAGTTGGTGTAAATATGATGATACTCATATGAGGGTAGCACGTGAACTATGGAGAGGATACATGCCCTACAAATTTCGAGAAAGGAATTCTCATTTTAGATTGAGCCATTTAATTACAAGGTAGAGGGTATATTTTATTTTGATTTGTACCCTCCAAACAGTGGTATATTGGAGCTGGTTCATACTGACTCAAGTGAGCCAATGATGCGTGTCTCTTCCTGACTCTGGGTTCAGGATATCAGATGGTAGTTTGAAATTAGCCATGGTAGGTGTATTTATACCACAAACCATCAAATACTAAAAATTAGGGCTTTTAAAAAATGTTTGAGAGGCAGGGTATCAATATGCTTCTGCCTCAAACTAATATGAGGTACAAAGAGTTGAAGTGAATTGAATTGTTCTTGTAGTGAACTGAGAGGTTTTGAAATGAAGAATAATTTCAAAGGTGGTTTTAGGGATATATTAATCTGGCATTGATACATAGGAAATGCAAGAGTTGAGAAACTCTATGTAGCCAGAAAACGGTTATAAGCCTCTTAAAATAATCTAGCAACAAGGAGCTGAGGAAGTAACTCTTACTTAGGAAGAGATGAATCAAAGACTCTTTTAGTGAAGACTTTAATTTTGGCAAACAAGTTCAAGGTAAATGACCCTGAGTAGATACTCTTTAAATACTTGTTGAATTAAATTGAATTCAAGAAGAACTGTGTTCCAGAATTTAATTCTCTGTTCTTTTTCTTTTCTCCTGTACTCTTCTAGATTTTGTTCATTCTCTTTGACCTTTATTTGCCTATACATTTTTATTTTTTTTATGTAGCTCTCTTTTTCTATTATTTTTTCTTTCTCTACTTCAGTCCTAGAGTAATTAGTAACTAATCACTTTACTAGCTGCCTAGAAACTTGGATAACAAAATCTCTTGGGAGATGGGTTTTAAATGTGGAGCGGTAGATCAATTTCTCCAAAAGAACAGGTAATTTATATTCTCCAACACAGATATTGCAACATTGAGGCTATTTCTGGATTGAAAAATACTTCATGCTTTCCACATGCTTATTTAGCTCAGTTCAGTAACATTTTATAGATGAAAACAACAAAATGAATGATATATAAGTCACCTTTAAAACGTCAATGTGCCTGTCAAATTAATTGCACCACCTAAACACCAAATTCATTCCTTTAATTGAAAGTCTTATAGGTGCCCCCCTCAGAATATGCTATAGTTAATGATCAATTGTTGCCATAAATGATTTAACATTTGTATACACATGAGATGACATGGTCATAATTCATGGAAATGCCAATGTTGTGAAATTAGCACAAACAGTGATAAATGTACTGTCAATTTCTATATAATTACCCCAGATCTATCATGCTATTTTGGTATGTTGAAATGCATTAGAGCATACCAAATATGCATCATCCCAGTGATCAATATCCTATTTCAAATACAAACGTTACTGTATAATTATCATGTTATTCTTTCTGATGGTTTTATATTGAGCTATGTTGCATTTCAATTTAAAAAGTAAAATCACAGAGTGTCCACCTGGATTAGAATCATGACACTGTTCATGATCAGCACATTGCTGATATCTGCAATTTTAATTTAGACATCAATTATGGTTTGTGACTTCATTTACATGTTAGATAATTTAATTCATCCACTTGAAATAGTCTCTTCTGGCTGACTATATTTTACCCTAAATAAATCTTACACTCTGAGACTTTGCTCTGAAAATGTGTTCTTTTAGTGTGTTTGATTTTTTTCTTCCTTCCTTGCAGTTTTGCTGTGCTTTCTCTTTCTTGGTTCTGTTTGTTTAATTTTGCTGAGGTGGTGGTGTTTTCTAGGTCAAAGATTGAGTTCAATTAGGAGGGACTAGTAATTGTGCAATATAAAACTATCTCTCTGCCAGGTAAAACAGATTATTTTTGTACAGTCAGATAGTTCAAAACATTTTCTGATAGTTTCTAGAAACAAAAGAGGGAACATAAACCCTTTGGTTTTGCAAGCTTCCCAGCTTAATCACATCTTTTTAAAGGTGCAACAAGATACACCCTTGGCCTTCCTCATTGTCCCTGAAGACCCACAATAGGGAGTAAGTGGTAATGTGTCTGAAGCCTGCATCCGGCTTGCCTGAAGCTCCAGGTCTGATGTCACCCAGTCATTGAGTGCACTGGCAGAGCCCTCAGCAGACACCTCTCCGGGCTGCTCTGTTGTCTCATTGCTGCATAAGCAGTCTCATATTTTATAAGTCAGATAACCTTATTTTCTTTTTGGAAAAAAATGAGCATTCACTGGGAGATAGTAATCTCGTAAAGATTTTAAAAGACAGGTTAACCTGTGGTCTAAACATCTAAGCAGAAAAATTGTGACCTTTGAAGGAAGCATAATGCAGGAGGAAGTGAGAAACCTGGGAAACTTCTAGGATGTTTTCTAAACCTGTGGATGGTCTGTGGATATAGCGTGCGTGCTCGTCCTGAGGTCTATGGAGAAGCAGCTATACCGGAGTGACAGCAGGGTTTCTCTGCTGGTCTCTGACCTCTCTTCGACTAATATATTCTTTTGGGCCAAGGAAATCCTATATCCAATTGATAACACAAACTAGACAAGAAAACACGCAGGCACACCCCTGGGATAATTCTTTAGAAGTGTTTTTCAGGACTTCCTGGTCTCCAGTCTGCCTTTCCACATGGCTGCTTACCTTTGCCTTGTGATTTCTCTGGACTTTTTCAAACCTTCATGGTTAACCAAATTCATTATCTGAGTTTTCCCTTCCCTTTCCTGTCACTTTCAAATATGAATTTTAACATAGGTCCCTTGTGACCTCCTCACTCAATTTCACCCTTCATCCTAACTTTTTTAGTTCCAAACCTACTGACTTTCTGTCCTGTGTGTTGGCCATGCTCCATCCTGCCACAGAGCTGTTGTCCAAGACTAAACAATTCTTTCTAGTTTTTCCCTTGTTAATTTATATCATCTTTCAGATAAATCTCGGTTCAAGCGTCAGTTTCCATGAGAATCCCTTCCTGATCTCCCTGGCCAGGGGAAATCGTCTAACAACGTCATCAGGTTTATATGTTTGATTATTTGGTTAACAGCTTCCCTCTCCACTAGACTGTAAGCAGGCAGGAATCATGTCTGATTTGTTCAGAGTATCTGTTAACACATCCTCTCCCCTCACCATATGTATGTGTGTGTGTGTGCATTTATTTGAATATATGTAGATATATTTATAAATGAATGAATGAATAGACACAAACTCATTACAGATATTTGTAATTCCATTGTGAAATTATCTAATCTGCCAGGCGCGGTGGCTCACGCCTGTAATCCCAGCACTTTGGGAGGCCGAGGCGGGCGGATCATGAGGTCAGGAGATCAAGACCATCCTGGCGAACACGGTGAAACCCCATCTCTACTAAAAATACAAAAAAATTAGCCGGGTGTGGTGGCGGGCACCTGTAGTCCCAGCTTCTAGGGAGGCTGAGGCAGGAGAATGGCGTGAACCTGGGAGGTGGCGGAGCTTGCAGTGAGCCAAGATCGCGCCACTGCACTCCAGCCTGGGCGACAGAGCGAGACTCAGTCTCAAAAAAAAAAAAAAAAGAAATTATCTAATCTGTATATACAAGGAGAACAACAAATGGCAAATAGGGATATTAGTAACACAAATAACTCTTCAATATATTTTCATAACTTCTCTAAAATAAAATACGATATTTAAAGCTTTGTAACAGCATATTTTAAAAAATGGATTGTAAAAGATACTTCTCTACATGTTCTCTCATTGAATTCTCAGAACTGCCCTCTCTCCATTTTAGAGTTAAGGAAGGTGAGATCAGTTAAGGCAAGAAACTCTCTAAGGGTAGAATTTGAACCTAGATTGTCTCAGTTCTAGGACAGAGCTCTTTCTATAACACAGAACTGCTGCCATTTCTAGTATAATATTTTCAGCTTAATATTTGATTTAATTACTACTACCCGAAATATTTTATTTTAAATGCATTTATAATTTTCTGTGATATGTGTGAAGTTTGATTTTAATTATGCTGCTTTTGTGTCAAGATAATGATAGAAATCAATGAAAAACATGCGTATGTTTACCTGTATTATTAATTTATGCAAAAATTTTTAATGACATTGCTACGAACTAACATGCGACAGCTGTTTCTTCATTACATAAGATGGGGACATTTTGCTTTTCATCTAGAGGTTTTCAAACATCCATATGTTGAGTATTTTAGCCCTAGCAGGCATATTATGCTGTTTATAAAGACAGAAGGTCTGAAACAGGGCCAGGCATTTTTTAAGATAAGTTTTATCAGAGAAACAAAAAGCGGTTGGTAATACTAGTCTTTGTTCCCCCTTTGTGGGCAAAGGAAATTCACAAATCCAGAAGAAAGTTAATCATTCCTTCATAAACACTGAAACCACCTATGATACCCTTTCAAAATTATCTAATTGGACTCAAACCAGCCATGTTCTTCCTCTGTTCCTCCTGGAAATTGAAGGGGTAAAATATTGCACAGGAAGACAAGTTCCTAGTTTGTATGTTTTGCTGAAGGCAGCCACCCTCCTTGCTACTGCAGACCTATCGTCCACCTTTTGGGTGTTCGCCGCATTCTATCCTAACAGTTTGCTGAGGCTGGCAATAACTGTTAATCTTAGAGCAAATAACCCTTTCTTTGTGCAGCAGGTTTCTTACAGTAATTAAAAGCAAGAGCCACATATTTGAACATTAAGAAAAAAAAACCAGCAGATTTTTATGTGTTTCAAAGAACGTATATTAATATTGTCTGGCTTCTCACCATCCATTTCAAGTTAAAATAATTAGATGTAACTCTTTGTAATACACATTTTCAGGGAGAATATAGGGTTAGAGGATGTTTTCTACACTATTTTGTGTGAGTACACAACTGGCATAGACTCTTTGAAGGGTAGTTCGATAATTTATTTTAACATTTTAAAAGCGCCTATCCTTTCATTCAACAAATTCATATTTAAAATTTATGTCGTGGACGCTATTATCCTTAGCAAATTATTAATACCATAGGAACAGAAAATGAAATCCTGCATGTTCTCACTTATAAGTGGGAGCTAAATGATGAGAACACAGGGACACAGAGGGGAACAACACACACTGAGGCCTATTGGAGGGTGGAGGGTGAGAGGAGTGAGAGGATCGGAAAAATAATTAATGGGTACTAGACTTAATACCTGGGTGATGAAACCGTCTGTACAGCAAACCCCCATGACACAAGTTTACCTAGGTAACAAACCTCCACTTGTACCCTAGATCTTAATATAAAAGTTAAAAACAATTTTTTAAAAATAAATAAAATTTATGGATTTCTCACCTTTGTACACAAAAATAAAAAAGCAATCCAAATATCAATCAATACAAATAGGTATAATAAATTATGGAAAACTTGTGAAGACATATCGCTAAATGAGAAAAATATAAATGAGAATATTATACATAGAATATTTCCAAAGTATATGATATATATGTGTATGTATGTGCGTGTGTAGCTATATGTGCATGTTGTAGTAGTGAAAAGGCATCCTGGCATGACTAACTCCATTTGGCTCCTAACCCCCATGGTGGTATCTTTCAGGTTAACTGCCTTTGCTTATCTCTGCATGTAGGCCAAAGTAACTATGAGAGGAACTTAGCTTATTGTTTAAATGGTAATAATCCCTTCCTAAAATGAGTCCCAAGGAGATAAGGAGGGTGTACACACAAGTAACAATGTTGTATTGAGGATTTATGGGAGTGTTGTGACTCTCCAAAGATGGAAAGGTTTCTTGGCCTCCTCATACCTTCACTGGCACCTAGATGTCTCCGGTCATCAGGTGCCTCCTGATCCCAAACCCCTCCTCTTCCCCCTGCCATTAACATAAAAAGGGCCTGAAATTTGTACTGATTTAGGATGGTTCTTTAGGACATTAGTCTGCCATCTTCCCAGAAGACTCTGCAAAAAGTTATTTTCCTTGCTCCAACTCCTTGTCTCTCAACTTACTGATTGTCATGCAGTAAGCAGAATAAGTTTGGACTCAGCTACGATATGTGTAGGAAATTTGTGACAAGATACTTAAAAATGTTTACCAGTAGTCACATCTGTAAGGTGAGAATGAGACAAAAAGAAAATGCTTGTCTTTTTGTACTGTTTGCATTTTTCAAATAAATTCATGTACGACTTGTAAAAGATTAATTAAATTTAAAGTACATTGAGAATCTTGAAGTAAGATGGCAGTAAGTGAATTATGTTTGATTTACCCTCTTCTATCTTTCTGTAAATCTATAGTCTGTACTTAAATGTAAGAACTGAAACTATAAAAATCCTAGAAAAAAATCTAGGAAATATGATTACGTTCGGAGGCCAAGGCGGGTGGATTACAAGGTCAGGAGATCGAGACCATCCTGGCTAACACGGTGAAACCCCGTCTCTACTAAAAATACAAAAAAGTCAGCTGGGCGTGGTGGCGGGTGCCTGTAGTCCCAGCTTCTGGGTAGGCTGAGGCAGGAGAATGGCGTGAACCCAGGAAGCAGAGCTTGCAGTGAGCCAAGATGGCGCCACTGCACTCCAGCCTGGGCGAGAGTGCGAGACTCCATCTCAAAAAAAAAAAAAAAAAAAAAAAAAAAAAGAAATATGATTCTGGACATAGGCCTTGGCGAAGAATTTATGACTAAATCCTCAAAAGCAATTACAACAAAACCAAAAACTGACCAGTGGGACCTAATTAAACTAAAGAGCTTCTGCACAGCCAAAGAAACTATCAACAGAGTAAGCAGAGAACTTACAGAATGGAAGGAAATATGTGCAAACTACGCATCTGACAAAGATCTAGTATCCAAAAGAATACTAGCTATTCTTAGTATATCATTATACTTAGTTCATTCTTAATATAATTGTCTTAATTCAACAAGCAAAGAACAAATAATCCCATTAAAAAGTGGGCAAAGGACATAAACAGACACTTCTCGAAAGAAGACATGCAAGTGGCCAAGAAACATGAAAAAATTCTCAATATCACTAATCATCAGAGAAATGCAAATCAAAACCACAATGAGATATCATCTCACACCAATCAGAATGGCTATTACTAAAAAATAAAAAAATAGTAGATGTTGATGAGGCTGTGGAGAAAAGGGAATGTTTATACACTGTTGATGGAACTATAAATTAGTTCAGCCACTGTGGAAAGCAGTTTGGAGATTTCTCAAAAAACTTACAATAGAACTACCATTTGATCCAGCAATCCTATTACTGGGTATATACCCAGAGGAAAATAGATCATTCTACCAAAAAGTCACATGCACTTATATGTTAACTGCAGCACTATTCACAATAATGTAGACACAGAATCACCCTAAGTGCCCAATGGTAGATTGGATAAAGAAAATGTGGTACATATATACAATTGAATACTACACACCCATAGCAAACAATGAAATCATGTCCATTGCAGCAACGTAGATGTAGCTGGAGGCCATTAATCGAAATGAATTAACACAGGAACAGAAAACCAACTACTGCATAGTCTCACTTATAAGTGGGAGCTAAACACTGAGTACACATGGACATAAAGATGGGAACAATGGTCAGTGGGGACTCCTAGAGGAGGGAGGGTGGCAAAGGTTGAGAAACTACCTATTGGATTCTAGGGACATGACCTGGGTGACAGATTCAGTCACATCCAAAACCTCAGAATCACACAATTTACCCATGTGACAAACCTGTATATGTAACCCTGAATCTAAAATAAAAATTGAAGTTAAAAAAAAAGTAAATGGAAGCTTGCTTTAAAAAAATATTCTGCCAGAAGGGCTTCTTGGTAAAATAATTGAGAAATGTTCTATACTTTATCTCCTACTAAATAGAAGATAACATAAAATTTGCTAATTAAAAGCTCTGAGAAGTCCTATTTCTATGGTAAAGAAATCTGATCCCTGCCACCCCCACACCTGAAAATCTATAGTCTATAGTAAAAGCTGATTTATTTATCTTCTTTATTTATTTTTGGAGACAGGGATCTTGCTGTGTTGCCCAGGCTGGCCTCATACTCCTGGGTTCAAACGATCTTCCTGCCTCAGCCACCTGAGTAGCTGGGACTACAGGTGCACACCGCTGCCCCCTGCTATTTATTTACCTTTAAACTTTAACTGCCTACTTTTTCCCCATCCTCCATTATACCACTTCCTTCACCCCCAATACAGACTGGGTGACTTTTATATTACGTGGTGAGATCCTCTTGTCACAGTTGTAGAGATCAAGAATCACTTGACCAATAAGAAATTCTCCCTCTGGAATTTTGAGCTAGAACTAGGACATTTGTCAGTTTGGTCTCTCTTGAGCCCAGACACGTAGTTCCAAGATTGAAGTAATGGTTTTAAATATGCGCAAGGGAAGTAGAAAAAGGTGGTTTGCCTAGAGGGAAAAAAATGCCACAGATGACCCCAGAAACAGACATTGGCCATGGGGCTGAAGAGAGGCTGAGGCACTTGCTTCCTTGAACTCGTTTGACCCATCTGTTTAGTCTCTTATGATGCCTTCCTGTACTTCTTAACTTTGGATTAGTGAGTTTCCCACTGAAGCCTCACTGTGTTTTGTTTAAGCCAGGTAGAGTAGAATTTTTATTACTTGATTCTGAAAGTACTTGGACTGATGGTGCCCATGGAGACACAGAAAGACCAAATCCCACAACAGGACTGGAAACCAGGTTACTCATATGCCACATTTGGGAGAAATTTCTACTTATTGCTCTGAGAATGAGGAACCAAGAAACAGGTGCCTCAAAATACTCCATCCTTGGGCAAATTCAGAAGTAGGAAGGAAGAGATATGACATGACAAGCCAAAGTTGTCTATCTGAATTTAAAGACACAAAAGCAACACCAGACAGAAATTTGGGCAGGCCCCCTGGACTGCTATGTTCCCAGCTTCCCCCACCTGAAAGCAATCCATTCAGAAAATGCAGTTCAAGTATATAATTAACTGACCCAGGTGAGGGAGCAGGTAGGTGGAGCAGGGTAGGACATAAAATTCTAAAACAGGTGAAAATTGCCCAGGGGAAGAGAAAGGAAGTGCTATATATAAGAAAATGTTGTTTTTCAGTTATAGTCAAAGAAAAACAATTGTGAACTAGTTTAAAAATTTCAGGATACAAATTCAATTCCAGAAGATCAGAGAACTACCGCTATTCAACAAAGTTGCCCAAGATTAATTTCTAGTAGGTCCTGGTATTGAACTCAGTTATTTATAGCAACCTACCTTCCAGGTTCGTATTTGGAAATGGAATCCAATTAACATATTAATACTCTTGAGGAAAGAGAAGTTCCTCTACATACTTATATCGGATATTGGCAAAAATGTATCTCCATAGATCTCTGTCTTCATTTAAAGATGAATAAGCAAGGAAAAATCAGGCATTACCACCACCCCCTCCCCCCAAAAAAGGCAGAAAAACATAAAAAGGGATAAAAGGGGAATGTCTGAAAGTAAAACTCATCCATTACTACAAAGAGAAAAAAAAATAGAAAATAGGTTCTTTATATTCTCAAGGAGCTAAAATAACATTTTTTAAAAATAACATAAGGATGGGTCACTATGAGGGGGAAGATGGAAGCAGTGAGTATCAGAACACATAAAAAGGTAAGGAGAGGCTGGGTGCAGTGTGTCATGCCTGTAATCCTAGCCCTTTGGTAGGCCGAGGTGCGCAGATCACGAGGTCAGGAATTCGAGACCATCCTGGCCAACATGGTGAAACCCTGTCTCTACTAAAAACACAAAAATTAGCTGGGCATGGTGGCAGGCACCTGTAATCCCAACTACTCAGAAGGCTGAGGCAGGAGAATTGCTTGAACCTGGGAGGTGGAGGTTTCGGTGAGCCAAGATCATGCTATTGCACTCCAGTTTGGACGATAGGGTGAGACTCTGTCTCAAAAACAAACAAAACAAACAAATAAACAAAACAAAGGAGAGACTGCAAGGATGCAAAATACCACAGTATAATTGATATCCTGGCAGAGAGAGGAAAGAGCAGAAGTGACATCAGGAAATTATGCTAGTGACAAAATTTGCTTCTGATCTGGTGTAGACACCAGCCTGTGTGACCTGCTTTATGCATTACCTACTGATTGGCAATGTCTGAATCTTCCTCTATAGCCTGTATTACTATGTTTTTGCTAATAAGACATCCTTTAAATCCTGAGTCTTCACTGATTTCTTCAAAAGGCATTTTGTTGACTACAGTCTCCTTGCAATACTAGAAGAGAAGAATTAGGATGTTTCAACACAAAGAAAAGGTAAATGTTTGAGGTGATGGATATCCCAGTTACCCTGATTTGATCATTACACATTGTATATATGTATGAAATATCACATGTACCACCCAAATATGTACAGCTATTTTATATCAATAAAAAAGATAATTTGAACCTCATTACTGGGTGAAGGTTGCTACAGCACTCTCTTCTCTCTGAACCCTAGGTATTCTCTCTTCTGTTTTCTCTGTGCACAATCAGCATTATTTTCTACGTGCTGCAGCAAAGAAATAAGTATTTCCAGACTTCTTTGTTGAGAACATCTTTGTTTTATTTGTTTTTATTTTTCTTTTCTTTCTTTTTTCTTTTTTTTTTTTTTTGAGACAGAATTTAGCTGTTGTCACCCAGGCTGGAGTGCAGTGGCACAATCTCGGCTCACTGAAACCTTTGCGCCCCCGGTTTCCAGCGATTCTCCTGCCTCAGCCTCCTGAGTAGATAGAATTATAGGCACATGCCACACCCTTGGCTAATTTTTTGTAGTTTTATTAGAGATGGGGTTTTGCAATGTTGGCAAGGCTAGTCTGGAATTCCTGACCCTAAATAATCACCTTTGTTTTAAATCCAAAGTGAAAATGCCTTGTTACCTTGAGTATAAACACAAGTGTTGTGGTTTATCCTCTGAAACATCAAGTGCATCGTATTCCTCCAGACAGTAATAGCAGCTGCTGTTCCACACTTCATGTCTAATGTCAATTGGCTTATGTAATTTTCAACCAAAAGGACATAAAATAATCATTGTTTGGTAAAAAATATAAATGATTACATTAAAAAGCATAGAAAATCAACTGAGAAAAGTTTTCATACTAATAAGAAATTTTAGTAAAGTGATCCAATACAAATAGAAAAGAAATATAAAACCCAATAATCTTGTAGGAATATAAAATTCACAAACACGATGGAAAATATAACCGGATATATAGTCTATTATATTAATAAATCATAATTATATGGTTATAGGAAGAAACTTTGTTAATTTTATTTAGGTATAACCGATATGGGATAAACTGCATATGTTTAAAGTGACCATTTGCTCAGTTTTGAGATACATATTCACCTGTGAAACCATGACCATCACCTATGAAATCACATCAGAACCATCAGCCCCCAAATGTTCTCATGATGGCTCTGTCCTTCACTTCTCCAGAAAACTACTGACTTATTTTCTGTCACTACAGTTTCCATGTTTTTGAAATTTATATAAATGGAAATCTACATGATACGTTCTTTTTTGCCTGGCATCTTTCATTCAACATAATTATTTTGAAATCCATCCATGTTTCTGCGTATATCAATAGCTCATATTTTCTATTGCTAAGTGGTATTTCCAAGTATGGATATGCCACAGTTTGTTTATCTCTTCATATATTGATGGACACTTGGGTTATTTCTAGGTTTTGGTTATTACAATTAAAGCTTCTACTAGCATGTATAAAACTTTGTCTGGAGATATGTTTTCATTTCTCTTGGGCAAATGCTTTGGGGTAGAATGGCTAAGTATGGCAGGTATATGTTAAATTTTTAGGAAGTCATGAAGCTGTTTTCTATAATTTGGAAATTCCAGTTTCCTATTGTTTTCCAAAATGTATACAACTTTATATTTTCATTAGCAGTGTATGAGAGTTCCAGTTGCTTCACATCCCCATCAACACTTGGTCTGGTCAGGCATTTTAATTTTAGCCATTCTGATGGGTATGTAGTAATACCTCACTGTGGTTTTAATTTGTATTTTCCTCATGATTAATGCTGTTGAGCACCTTTTAATATGTTTGTCTATTACATATTAAACTACATATTATTACTTATCTTTTTGAGGTATCATTTCAAACCTTGTGACTTTTGTGGATTGCCTCACTATATGGAATTTTAAAGATTTTTTTGATATTTTTTTCAGAGATGTTCTTTGCAAATATTTTTTCCCAGTGTGTTTCCCTTTTTCTAAAAAAATGATATTTTCAAAAGAACAATAGGCTTTTTGTTGAAAACACCTTTGTTTCAAATCCAAAGTCCAATTTATCATTTTGTTCTTTTCTGTTTTGTCCTCTTTGTGTTCTATCTTAAGGTAATCAAGATTTTCTCTTGTGTTTTCTTCCAAAAATTTTGATTTTTAGGTTTTACATTTAGGCTCTTTTCCCATTTCAGTTTAAGTAAGTTTTGTGTATGATGTGAGGTAAGGATCAATGTTTTTTTTTCCCCATATGATATCCATTTAATCCAATTACATTTAATCCAATTGCTTTTCTCTCTTTTGGATTATCTTAACATCTTCATGAAAAATTATTGACCATATATATGTGGGTCTATTTTCAAACTCTTTTCTCTTCCATTGATTTAAAAGTCTACCCTTTTAGTAACTGCTGTCTTGCTTACTATAGCCTTATAGTAAGTCTTAAAATCACTGTTACTCCTTCAACTTTATTTCAAAATTATTTTGGCTATTTTAAGTCTTTTGCCTTTTCATATAACTTCTAGAATCAGCTTGTCAATTCTACGAAAGAAAGACATTAAACTTTTGATTGTGATTGCATTCAATCTATGAGTGGAATTTTCATTAAAACAATTTCAAATTTTGAAATTCATGAGAATGATATATCTATTCACTTATAGATATAGTTACTATTTGTATTTGGATTGTATACCCCAGTGTAATGAGTTTATTTAGTAATAGTCTTTCTTTGAGGGAGACAGACACCGGTCATGATAAATCCATCATTGTATTAAGGGCCGTTTTATAACATCTCTTGTGATCTAGCATTAAACCCCTTTTCCACATGAGTATTTTATCCCTGTCTATACAAGCAAGTATGTCTTTTTTCTACATTTTAAGAAAAAGTTAATAGATACTAGCAATATTAAATAAAGAATCCTACAAAACACGAACAATGAAAGGTAAACATTAGAAAGGGTTCCCAGAGAAAAACGTATTATTCTATTTATAAATTCTATTGTTATAATTTATATTTCTGGATTTTCTTGGAACTTAGAAATGTAAAAATTTGTGGAATAAAGATTTTTTATAAGGTGTGAATAGATAAGAACATTTGGAAGTAAAAGTATTGAAGTGGAAATAGATTTTTCAGATATTAAATGCTTTGTAATGGCATAATAATTTAAACTATAAAACTAAACAAAACTGACAAAATGGGCCAGAAACAGATTCTTTTATATAAAGGATTATTATATGACTAATGAAACATCACAAATTACCGAAAAGTGAATCATTCAATAAATCACACTGAAACTGTTGACTAATCACTATCAATTATTAAGTGATTATTCAGCGCAAGCTTTTTCCCCATACATAACACACTCTTCAAAGACACTTTGAAAGTAATAAATTAAATAAAGTCTTACTATAAAAAAGAAAAATATAAACAAATATGTATTAAATCTCTGCATGCGTGTCTTCTATTTTGGAAAGCAATGAATTTACTGTGGCAATGATAGCAGATTTCACTACAATTAAATGTTTTACAAGTATGTTGCTCAACATTAAAAGGCTAATTTGTTAGGCACCCTAATATTTAAAAAATATTTGCAAACATAGAGAAAGGGTTAAAATGTTTAATATATAGAACTTATACAGACACTCTTGTATGTAACTTATGTTACACACTTTTATAAGATAGACACTTAGGTTATTACACAAAGATTCCAAGTAAGTGGTCAACAAACAATTTATAGAAATGGAAATACAAATGGCTAAAATGACTAAAATCCTATGGAAAAATATTGTCTCATGAGTAAATATTATCAATTAACACATCATCAAAATATATTTAACTATGAACTTATCTAAATTTTTAAAAATGTGAATAACAATACTAGCAAGAAAATAAAACTGCTTATTTCAGAAATAAGCAGTATAATAAACTTATTATGGAAATGTAAATTATGCAATTCTTTGAAAAGCAATTTTCCAGTGTTTATCAAGAAACCAAAAAAATTTGCTACTTTTCCATCTGCTGATAGAAATTTATCTTAGAAAATAAGATAAAATGCTGGAGAGTCTCATGTATAAACATGTTTCTAGAAACATACAAATATATATGGAAATAGCTTAAATGGGTCAGTAAGGAGACTGTTAAATGAATTGAGATGAATGATTATGGAGACCTTTAAAATGATGTTTGCAAAGAGCATGTTAGAATTTAAATGAAAAGGAAACGTATAACAATGTAAGTGTATAATTTGACCTCAACTCTGCAAACAAAACACATATACAAGATAGATTAGATGAGTTATTATAAAAATATTAATGGCAGATCAGTAAGCATCTTGGCTTCAATATGGATATAATAGCAAATTTGTAATATTAAAATTGTTATTAATATGATAAAATTTTGATTGGACAATACATTTTTTGCTATTTGTTAACTAACTTTGGAAAACAGCTACTCAATCTCTTTCAACCTTGGGTTCTTTAACTCTCGTATATTATTAGGAACAATAATACCTCACTTGTAAGGTTATATGAAAGATAGAATGAGGTATGAATGTGAAGGTATGTTGTAGATGGCATGTAAATTAGCCAGTTTCATTACATAGTTCATAATTATCAAGCATCCTAAGTGCTTCCTGGGTCTAAGGCTGCATTTTATTGACAAAAAGTCAATCACATCAGTAACTTTATGGCTATCTTTGAGTGATGTTCCTGTACAGAAGTATATTTGGAAATCCACCAGTGGTAGATTTGTCCATCAAGAGCAAACTAAACTTATGTTCATGTCAACAAGATATTATACACAGAAAGGGCTGTCAGGCTGTCAATATAGAAAGCAATGACCAATTTACAAAAGTATTCAATTGAAAGATAATGGAATGCCAAACTGCCAATATTAAGAGCAATGTGAAAATGAAGTTTGGATCACGGGACCCAGAAGTTTTTATAAAGGAAAAAATCTTTGAAGAATCTGGTATAAAAGACAAGAATGATAGACACCAGCTGAAGGGTGTCAGAGCATTGAACAGGCTATTCTGACTGAGTAATTGGGTTTAGTCACCTTTAAAGGAATGGTTTTCATTGTGAAGGTGCAACCTGCTATAAAGTGAATAAAACACAGAAAGGACAAAGGAAAAAGTAATGGTATAGTTGCAATTAAAAAATAAAAATGAGATAAATAAAGATCCTAGCTTAGTAATGATCAAATTACAATTACCACTGGGTGATTCGATGTGCAGATTGTAGCCAAAGGAAGTATGTACACATAGGTGCACAGAGTAAGGAAAGAGAGAGGGAAAGCAGTGTAAGTGAAGGCACTAGAGCAAGATGACATTTGACTTCGTTCTAGGGTGAGTTTCCATGCTTTATGTTGAGTTAATCATTGGGAATCAATATTTCCTTTTGGTAGTCATTCAATTCTTTTTATTGCTCTAATCTTTCTTTACCATAAGTATATCTCATTACAAATTGTGCATGTTTCTGTGCATGTGGGCACATGAGTGAGTTATTTTTATAATTTAAATAGAAATGTGCAAGATACAGTTCCATTTGCATATCCACACAGCAATGTTTCATTGCTGGAGAAAGAAAATATAGAAATCAGTGTGGAAACTCCAATTCAGTATACACAATATTATTGTGTATGGCACTTTTAGGTCGACATGTTTAAATATGCCTGGGGATTCAAACAGCATCAACGCACTGGCACATTTCATAGCATGCTGCAATGCGAAGACTAAAAGGATAAATAATTTTTATTAGCAAAGAATTTTTATACTGAGACATTAAACTATGACATTACAGATGGAGTGATTGCTATTCAGCAAGAGTAAGACAATAGAAAGAATTTAAATGATCTGGAAAAATTATAATTGATTGAATGCTTACAGAGTAGAGCAATTCTGGAGTTGCAAGCTGTAGTGTTATAACAGATACCAAATTCTTAAATCAGACATAATAGAAGCAACAAATGGCACACACCTGTGTGTGTGTACATGTTGTGTGTGTGTGTGAAAGAGAGAGAGAGAGACAGAGAGAGAGAGATGTGTGGGGAGTGAGAGAGAGACAGTAAGAGAAAAGGAGAGATACATTTAAAACAGACACTGGGAAAGCAATGAAGACAATGAAATCAGAAAGAGACAGAGAAGGTCAGTGAGAAGAATGAAGGAGAGAATAGTGGGGGCTAAGAGACACAGGAAGGAGGAAGAATGAGATAAACAGAGTGGTGTAATGCCTAAAATGGAATTTAAGTTAAAAAAAATGGTGGGGTTAGTTCCTCCAGGAAGAAATCAGATTACAGCCTGATACTGATTTCTTCACACTCCTGGGCCTGATACTGATTTTGTCAAGTTTGCAGAGCTATTGCTTTCTAAATTTGTGTTCAAAATTCTAAACCTGAGGGGTCTATGGACCTCAGGGAGGTTCATGAACACCTTGAAATTATGCATCACATTGTGTGTGTATGCATAATTGCAGATATCTTATTGGAATAGGATCCAGAGCTTTCATTAGACTCTCAAGGGATCTATGATCATGAATAGGTCAAACTATGAGCCAGAGGTTTAACCTAGCACCACCATGTCTCCATTTTGGTGAATAAAAGTCTTGGGAATACATCCAGATTTAATCTTTATGTACCCATTAATAACTCCAGCCATGTCATGCCATCTGATAAAGTTAATGCAAGTGTGTGTGTGTGCGCGCGCACGCGCGCATGAGTCCACACATTTGTGGTGTAAACCTTCTGGGTGGAAGGACTTGGAACTGGTTTGGAGAGCTGTGTATGGGACAGACTGCCTTGAGGAGTGGGAGCAGTGCTTTTGCCTCCAAGGGACTAGCGTGTGGAAGGGACCTGCATTACAAAGGTTTGGGCTGTTTAAAGATATCAAATAAATATGGGGTAAATATGGGGTCCTCTGTAGAGACCTCAGATGACATTTCACACGTGTTTGCTCACATGTGAGATTCCTCAATTTAGGAAGGGTAACAAAGGCCTAGTGCTGTTGTTTTTAGAGGATGAATAAAATCAACGAATTTTTGAATTTGGATACTGATTTGCCTACTGTTTTTAGGCCTGAGAAGAGACTGAGAGAAAGAGCTTTCAGTGGTTCAATAATCAGTTGCTCAGCTTGAAGACCGTGTGGCATTAAGTACCACGTAGTGTAAATTCTCCATCATTCAGAGTACATATTTTTAGATGATTTATCCTTTTGTTTTATATTTTGCCTCTGTTACCTAATATTGGTTAATAGCCATGCTCCCTTAAGTGAAAGGAAAGGGAAAAAGATCACTAAACTTTTTCGGTCTTGCTTCTTTTGAGCAATCTTGAGACAATGAGAGAGAGAGGTTGAAGCTGCTACTTAAAATGAGGTTCCCGGATTGTTCATGTATAGATAAAAATCCCATTCATGCTATTATGAGACAAGCTAAAATCTTGTTCAATGTCCTATTTTATGTTGGATTTTGTAACTATAAAAATCTATCTTTATAGTAAAGTGCTTTACCAAGCAAGTGCATTACATGATTAATGGAAATGATGTAATATTCAGAATTTCAGAAGCTATTTTCCTCTCTTTCAAGAAGCAAAGTTCCTTTAAAACTTTGGCAAAGAACAAGACCTTTAAATGAGGTATTGGAAATTGGGTAAGAGAAAATACAGAGGCAGCACCAGTGCCCTAAAGTTGATTGAAAGTCAATGGACTTGTATTTTATTTATGCTTAGGAAATACATGTAGAATATTAAAAAATACAGATAATGAAAAATACAGAAAATTATACATTTTTCTATCACTCAAATACATATTTAACATTTTATTAATTTATATACATAAAATATCTTATGAATATTTTAAGTACAAGTTGGTTTTTACTGTAACTGACTTTTTCAGATTAGATTTTGAGATAAGTTTGAGAAAAGCCTAGCAGAGATGTAGGATGGAGAATGAACCTAGAGCATGACGTGGACAACTTCTTAGCTAATCAGAGAAACATGGTACATGAAGGAGAAAAATTTGAGGTCTGGGTGTAGCTATGAAGGTATTTTGGGCAATGCTAGATGTGGCATGATTTGTATGACATAGAAAGCTCCTGGGTAAAAATACAAGAATTAGCGTTAAGATAAGGACTTATATTATTTTCCATTTTATTTCATTGTTTGAATTGCTATAGACCATGTGAAAATC
The DNA here is from genome assembly GCF_000951045.1 of Mandrillus leucophaeus. Lineage (NCBI taxonomy): Eukaryota > Metazoa > Chordata > Mammalia > Primates > Cercopithecidae > Mandrillus > Mandrillus leucophaeus. Next base: position 231,626 of record NW_012106686.1, on the reverse strand, counting down.
ATTTGTAATGATGTACTTATTCTGTGGTAGCTGTATAGCTACCACATTTAAAGGTTCCTGGCAAAAGTATGTGGAGATGTTGTAGCTAATAAATGGGTACCCCAGCAGAGACGGTGAGCTGTACAACAATGATCTGGGCTCCCACTCTAATAGAGTAGTTGTCACTGACAAGGGTTGACCCAGGCAACAACTACACTCCTCAGTATTCCTTGCATTTAGGTATAGTCCTGTCACTGAGTTCTAGCCAATAAAAGATGGGCAGAGATGACATGTGCCACCTCCAAGTTCAGTTCCTAAAATATCCATCTGCCTAGTTTTATTATGTGAGCAAGAAATACACTTTCACTGTGTCAGAACCATTCATTAGAACTTTTGGGGATTATTTGTTACAGCATGTTGACTATACTAATATTGATACATAATTTCATTTTAAGATAAAATATGGGCTTTAAACATGTAAAATATTGAAGAATAATTTATTCAACAGATATTTATTGAGTGTCTATTGAATATCAAACAGTGTTCCAGAGGCTGGGGACAGGACCCTTAAAAAAAATCACAATATAATGGATTAACAGGCTATAAAAGTGCAAGAAAATAATGAAGTAATGTTATTCCAAAGATGATGAGCTCAGGAAGAAATATGAAAGGGCAGTAGCCCAAAATGATGAGGGAAAGGGATAGTGTCAGTGAAGGCTTGTTTGAGAAGGTGACATCTGGATTGACATTTAGATGTTGAGTGAGAAGTAGTCACATGATGATCTGTAAATCAGGCATTCCGGGCAGAGGATATGTAAAGGCAGGCTCCCTGAGATAGGAGTGAGCTTTGTGAGTTCAAGACACAGGAAGAATGCTTAGAGCACTGAGAATGAGAAGGGGAGTGACTGGGGAGGGCCTTAGAGGTCATGGTGAGGAATGTCAGAACCACTGAGGGTTGGAGAAGGACATTGACATGATCTGTTCTTGTTGAGAAGATCTCTGTAACAGGATGGAAACCAGAGGCATTTTGCAAGAATCCAGGCAAGAGATGTTGGGAGGAAGCAGTGGAAATGACGAAAAGAGACTGGATTTAGGATATAATATAGATAGCATTAGATCTCATGATTAGTCACTGTCATCATTAGGCTACAGGAATATGCACATGGAGAAAATGTGAAGCAGAAGAATATGACTTAATACATCTATATTGTTATCTGATTATATTAAGATCCTTATGTTAATATCTGATCATGTTAAAGAATTAGGATCAGCAAACTATAGCCTATGGGTCAAATGCTGCTTGTTGCCTATTTTATAAAGTTTTGTAAAACACAGATACTCCCATTTATTATATATCCCATATAGCTGCTTTTATATACCAGTGGCAGAGTAGAGAAGTTGAAACAGAGATATTATGACCAACGAAGCCTAAAATATTTGCTATCTAGCCCTTTACAGAAAAAGTTTGCAGAATCCTGCTAAAGAGAATTACTTTCTATGTTTTATTATTTAGCTTATTAAAGGAGAAATCTGGAATTAAAATAATGGAAAAACCTAATTCTCAGGCAGCTTATCGGATCTCTTAGGATTCTGGCTTGGTAACATTTTTTTTTTTTTCTTCCTTAAGTAGCATATGTTTGCTTTAGGGCAGTCACTAAAATAAAAATTAATGCAAATCATTCATTACAAAGATTATGTCTCAGGTTTAGAAGAAATCTTACTGATCATCCAGTCTGACTCCTTTATATTTTAGGAAACCGAACTCCACCATCTTTCTGTCACTAGCTCAGGGCCACAAAGTAAGTAAGTGGCAAAGAGAAGCCTAATACGCCTCTTCCTGGGCTCACAGTTCAATGCTCTTTTCACTATGCCGTGCTGAACTGCTTAAAAATAGGTGTAGAAAGCCTTGGTTATTACAGATATGAATTGATGGGGATTTTCTTTAAAAGTTTTCTTTTTTACATAAAATTAAAAGTGCTCAGTTTTTCTTTCTTTTAAACTGGGTGGGTTTTTTTTTTCATTGTATAAAATGATCCAGTTTATTTATTTTATTTAAGTTTTAAGGTCAGGGGTACATGTGCAGGTTTTGTTATACAGGTAAACTTGTGCCATCAGGGTTTGTTGTAAGGATTATTTCATCACCCAGGTATTAAACCTAGTACCAATTAGTTATTTCTCCTGATCCTCTCCCTCCTCCCAACCTCCTTCCTCTCATAGGCCCCAGTATGTGTTGTTCCCCTCTCTGTCTCCATGTGCTCTCATCATTTAGCTCCCACTTATAAGTGAGAACATGTGGTATTTGGTGTTCTGTTCCTGTGTCACTTTGCTAAGGATAATGGCCTCCAGCTCCATCCATGTTCCTGAGAAGGGGCAAGTGATGTGTAAAGAGATTCAGAGAAGAATGGAAATGAAAATGAAGGGGCAGTTTTAAGAATGAGTGGGTTAACTGTGACAAAAGCAACAGTTTCAAGTAGACTAAGAATTACCTACAGATTGATCATTTGGAAATGAAATTGTGATCTTTGTCAGAGTAACTTCAGAGGAATAGTTAGAATAGAAGCCAGTCTTCAGTGTGCAGAGCCAGGAATGGATCCAAATTATGGGAGCCTGCAGCTGTACAATCTGCGAAAGGTCCTTTATAAGGCAAAGAATACACAGTTATGAATTGAGAACCACGTGTAAGGTCTTGGAAAGGGTTCATGCAATGAGGCGCCCTGATGTACAGCTTCATTTGCTTTTTAACACATCCATCTTTGGGCTGAAGAATGAATGGGTGGTGATGAAATAGCAGGGGTTGGTTCCTCCTTCAAGAATGTTGTCTTTGAAAAAAAGAAGAAACATTGAAAAATCAATGTGGGGGTGGATAGTGAGCAGAGGGCACAAAAGGAGTTTCTGTGTGTTTGTGCGTGTGTGCGTTTATGGAGTGATGTGAGCATGCTGGTGACATAATTTGAGGTGATGGAGAGGGTTACACAAAAGAGAGAGCACGAAAGGTAAAATGAAGTTTCTGAGGGCATGGGAGAGGATAGAGTCAAGAAGAAAAGAGGGCAGAGAGAACACTCAGGTGTGACGTGAATAAGAGGATTCACAGGAATCTCTGAATGTGCAACCACAGATAGGGAGATGATGTCAAAAGAATGGTGTTGCAGAATCTCAGGGAGGACATTTATAAAAGTCTTGGGAATACAGTTACCAGAAGGCAGTGTTTAGTGTGGCTGGGAGGACCAAGATGAAGACTCACACCATCCACACTATTTCACAATTAGAAGGCAATTGCTGACTTTCATCAAGGAAGCTTCAGTAGAGTTAGGGATGGACACCTGATGATATTGGGTTGAAATTTGAGCAGGAGGTGAAAAGTACATCATGTGCTCGTGAGGGTGACAGACCAGAAGCCAGGAGAACACACGGGGTCAAGTGAGGATTTTATGCTTTGCTTAGTTAAATAAAGTGTGTGCCAAGATGGAGCACGCTTATGTAGTAAGAGACACAAATCAGAAGAGAGGGAGTGAGGGGACACGGGAAATGTATCAAGGAAAAAATTTTGGTTAAAAGAAAATTTTGTCCCTTTTCAAATTTGAAAAGCAATATAAAGTATTAAAATAATGTAGAAAGAACACAGTATGTAGAAATCTCCTATAACTATACCTCCTAAAAGTAAGTATTAAAATTTTTATTTGGATTTTTATTAATTTAAAATTAATATTTCACTTGCAATTAGAGATTGATGTTCCTATTAGTATTAGCGATCTAGTTCATTTATTTTGTGGATGCCTGGCAACTCGTTTTTGATCAATCATGATTTGCTTAATCAGTTCCCTATTGATGAGTATATATACTTTTTCGGCTTACTGTTATTACAAGCAAGGCTACAGTCAACATCTTTGCATAGCTGTGTTAGTATTTCTGTAAAACTTATTACTTAAATAAGCAGATTGCTAAGTCAGAATGTATGCAAATTTATTTTATTAACAAATATTTCTAAATTTCTTCCTCAAAATGTTGTTATCCTAATTTATACTTCTTCTCATGATATACTAAGTGCTTAGAAAATGATTGTTTGATATTAAGCTTAACTCATTAAAGAACTAGAGTGATCACATTTTAAAGTGCTCTGAAATTAGTAAAAAATTCTTTGCAGAAGTGCCTGAAATATCTTAATTACTGATTTATCTTCCTCCAATGGAAACTTTTATTGAAGAAGCTGAATTCAAGAGTAAACAAATTATTTCATATTGAATTTTATGATTTGCTTTGCTTTTCTGATTATTATTTTTGTAACATATGTGAGTATTTTGGCTGCCTTACAGGTTAAATATACAAGCTGCTAGAACTTTAGTGGTGGAAGAGATTTAGAGAACATTTAGATCAGCGTTATTGTGTTTATAAAGAAAATCAATGGTCAGAGAGACTGGCTTTCCCTCATGCACTCCCAGTAGTCTTCTGAACAACTGCTTTTTACGGAGCTGACTTTACCTGGGATGCCTCCCTTTGCTGCTTAGCCTGTCTCCTTTGTTCTATAAGACTTAGTCTCAAACTATGCATTCACCTGGTATCAACCCGAGTCTGCCTTGCATTATAAAAATTTCTTTCTGTGTCTGTTTGTTTTCCACATTTCAAGCTGTAAGATTTTTCTGCGCAAGAATATGTCTTATTAATCTTTGAATCTACAGCGTCTATTTCCAGGATATATACATTGCGACTTACCTAAATCTTTTAAAACTCCCCCCCAGTGAATTAAAGAATATAGGCAATTACAGTAAAAGATTCTAACATCATAAAATAGAGACATTAAGCCATTAAAATGCTTTCTGATGAAGGTACACACTCCACTTCTAAGATATTCTTGCATTAAAAAAAAAAAAAAAAAAGAAACTTGAGTCTAATGAAACCTCTAGGTAGAACTATCAGTATACATGGGGACAGAAGAACATGCTAAGTGATCCCTGGGAGGAAACAAGCAAAATACAGCCTGGGCCAAATACAGAAGGCAAATAGTCTAATTTATTCAACAAATAAATTATAAGAAATATGGAGAGGAGAACTTCCATAGATTCAAGATTTAAGAGACATACATATCAACCAATCATAATATATTTTGATTCCAGTGTGAGCACTTACATTACAAAAACAGTTAGAAAATTAGATAAATTTGAAGACTGGGTATTTCCTAGTGCTAAGGAATTATTGCTAATTTTTATACAGTTATTGTGGTTATGTTGGTCATATTTTCAAAAAGAGTCATGATGATTTTAGAGTTACCTATGAAATATTTATGAAGAAAATGATTTAACAACTGGAGTTTGCTTCAAACCAACTTAAGCTTGATAATTGTTGGAGTTGGGTGATTGTAGATAGGGATTATTATACTCTTTAATTAACTTATATATGTTTAAAATTATGATAAAAAATTTTTTGGATGTGGATAAATTAATATTATAATTACCTTTAAACTTACACTTGGATGATTTTCCTCATTCTCACCTCCACCTCTTTTCCCTTCCAGAAGCCCGCTGTAATACAAATGTTTTTATGATGAGCTTTAAGCTAGTCAGGATAAAGACACTCTTTTAATATTATGAGATATAGGTGATATGTTGGTAGTAAATTCACCTTTGCTGTACATATATTCTGATTGCTTTCAGATGTTAAATTTGACACCCAGACAACTTTGAAGAGCTCAGCTGCTATTCCCTCCTCTTCCTACTGTAATTTCAGCATCTAAAATTTCTCCTCATCCTGTGAAGTGAAGCTGGGACTTTGTCATAAGAGGAAGAAAAGGGCAAGGGAAGGGTCTGTGAGGGTGAAGAGTGCTGGAGAATAACTGTTTCCCTGGCCCCATCTTCCTCAGGGCTATTGATTTTTCAGGAGAATTCCAAGACTTTTGGCATATAAGCATCATCTGACTCCTGGAAAATCTCAGGCATTTCTGAATAGCAGGTCACCTGCTTGGATGAGCCATTGCTACACTAATATACTGTCTTTGAACCAAAGTTCCCCATGTTGTCAGCATTGTACATTCAGCATTGTACATTGTACTGCAAGGATCTTCTATGAATTCAGAGGATCATTGATGGGAGTTTGCTTTATTACTTAGTTATGCACTAGTAAAGAGACCTAGTTAAAAACAAATGGAGGAGTATACCATGGTATTCCAGGGAATACCTCTCAAATACCCAGTATATTTATGTGACATGCAGTTTCCTTGGTAACTCACAGAATCCGGAGTAGGAGGCACCATGAACCTGTTCCCAAAGAGATAGAGGACAGTGGTTGTAGTTTATAGTTTCTTCTCCACATGGCTGAAATACATAGAAAGATTGCTCCCAGCCTACTTTTATACCTATGCAATAGAGAGAGAATCACTAGAAGATAACTCTTCTGACAGCATGATTCTACATTCAAATGTTCAGAAGGATGAGTAGTATGATTCACATTAATATTCACTAGTCAGAGATTTGCTAGATTCTTCTTTTGGGTTCTGCTAGATTAGATATATGTGGACATTTTGAAGATTCTCCAAGACAGCAGCCAAAATGTTTCATTTAGAAAATCACATTCTGTATGGAGAAGCTATTGGAATAGGAATTCTTTAACCTACAGAAAAAAATTGGAAAGTTTCTCAATGTCTGAAAACAGATTTTGTTGTTTCTAGTTATATGATTAGATTGAAATGTCATACACATTGAAGTGTTCATGGGTCACACACAGACACACACACACACATATATTATATATATGCATATATATATATATATATATAT
>NW_012106686.1:220844-221862 GCF_000951045.1 Mandrillus leucophaeus | reverse complement strand
CACTTGGACACAGGAAGAGGAACATCACACACCAGGGCCTGTTGTGGGCTGGGGGGAGGGAGGAAGGATAGCATTAGGAGATATACCTAATGTAAATGACAAGTTAATGGGTGCAGCACACCAACATGGCCCGTGTATACATATGTAACAAACCTTCATGTTGTGCACACGTACCCTAGAACTTAAAGTATAATAAAATAGAAAAAAAAAAAAAAAAGAGACCCCAGAGAGCTTGTTCAACCCTTCAGCCATGTGGGGTTACCCTGAGAAGACAGCCTTCTATGAGGAAGCGTGTCATCCCCAGATGGTAAATCTGACAGTGCCTTTGTGTTAGACTTTCCCGCCTCCAGAACTCTGAGAGATAAATTTCTGTTGTTTGTAAGCCACTTAGTCTATAGTTGTATGCTATAGCAGATCAAATGAACTAAGACATAACCCTCATTGTTTGGCTGGCATCTTTTCAGTGCAAAAACAGAAATTTCACTGGGATTGTTTTCAATGTAGGAGTTTAAAATTACTGCCTGTATACGCTAATGGTAGCAAGTAAATGGGAGGCTGTAACATTTTGACTCAAAACCTCTAGAATAGAAAATAATAGATATTTAGGTGCTTGGCTTGAAAATTGAAAACTGTGAATAAAGCATGATTTTTTTGCTGGGCACAGTGGCTCGCATCTGTAATCTCAGAACTTTGAGAGGCCCAAGTAGGCAGATCGCTTGAGTCCAGGAGTTCAAGACAAGCCTGGGCAACATAGCAAGACACCATCTTAAAAAAATACAAACATTAGCCATGCATGGTAGCACATGCATGTGGTCCCAGCTTCTTGGGAGGCTGAGGAGGGAGAACAGCTTGAGCCTGGGAGACAGAGGCTGCAGTGAACTAAGATTGCACCACTGTACTCTACCATTGCTATCTAGCCTGAGTGACACAGCAAGACCCTGTTTCAAAAAAAAAAAAAAAAAAAAGATTTTTTTTCCCCTGGAATTCTGTAAAAGTTGAAGATTACTAGATTAACTCT
>NW_012106686.1:215498-217352 GCF_000951045.1 Mandrillus leucophaeus | reverse complement strand
TATATATATATATGTTTACCTTGATAGGGAAGGGGTTTTGATAATAAAGGCAAAAAAAAAAAAAAAAAGATGAGAATTCCTGGAACTTGAAGAACTATAAAAACCTCATACTGATTAATTAAGAATAATAGCTTGAAGATTTTCTTTTAAGTCTCTAGTTTCCTTTATGACCTAAGGGGAGGATTTTAGCCTCATCCTTTACCTGATGGAGGAAACATCTCAATTCTAGCTTACAATGACCCTGCAGATTTTGGATTATGTAAGACTGCCTCACTTAGGTCTGCTTCATGTGGGAAGATGGACTGAATGAATATTTTGTTCAGGAAATTGATTGGAAGTAGCTTGGGGCCAGTTCTTGCTTGTCAATCATGTTTTTATGTTTTTAAGATAATGCATCTATTTTTTTCCTTCTTAGCCTCTGGCGAATAGATGATCATAAAATTGAAAAACAACCGAACTTATGTGTAGCAGCAAACTTAGTTATATTAAGCATGTATTGAGAAATGTGCCAACTTACAAGGCTTAGTGTGAGGTGTTCGTGTGGCAATTCGACAATATGGATTTATTCTGAAGGAATTGAGGTCAAGTATGGAAAAACAATTCAATGGCCAGAAAACTATTGCCAGTATTTTCTTAGTAAAGACTGCATCTCTTCTTTGTAAAGAGAGGAACATGTTATTTTTAGTAATTTGAGAACTAGTGCAACAAGAAAATACAAAACTGGAGAATCCCATGAGGTGGTAGATACATGAAGCTCTTTTGCACCCAGTCTTACCTTATGGAGTACTGTTCATCCTGCCTCAGCTGACAGGGTTGCTACAGCATTCTCAAAACATGAGTGGTGTTACCTATAAAATAACCATTAACAAGCACAATTCTGTTTCCTACTTTCCTGCTGTACTGATACTCACTAGGTTGTGTGGCACCTATGTTTGTGCCCTTCTGAGTTTTGTCCATCCTCTTTCCTTCCAGCCTTCTTCCTCCCTCCTTATGAATTAAATTCCTTCTTTGTCTAGCTAAATAGTTACGTTAAAAGGCAGAAAGAATAAGCTTGAACCATAGAGAAAAAAATATTTTATGAGAACAATGACAGGTTTAACACATCCATAAACGAAAATGATTTTCACAACTGAGGGTTATAACTAAACATGTGATGGGTCTGAAGACTCCTGAAGCAATGTATTTGGAAGTATTGAAGCAGGGACGCTTGTCAGAGCTACACAAATGCTGCTTAACTCACCATGCTACTTAATGGAGTACAACAGAAACTCTTCTTCGGTGCCGCTAAATTCCCTTATTACAAAATGGTTTTACATATGAACTGAATGAGAACTTCTCCCAGAGACAGAAAATCAGGGGGAAATGAGACTGGGACCTATTATTCAGTAGATGGGATGAATACTAAATATTTCTTTTTAAAATGAAGATCTACTAAGATTATGACATCCGCCATCTTGATTTTGAGAGAAAAAAACATGAAGTAATTACAAAACATGGATTTTGGAAGAAAATTCTTACTACCGTGCTATGGTCCAAATGTTTGTGTCTCCTCAAAATTAATATGCTGAAATTCTATTCTCAAGTCAATGGTATTAGGAATTGGGGGGGAGGTGATTAGATTATAAGGATAGAGCCCTCATGAATAGGATTAGTTCAACCATTGTAAAAGACAGTGTGGCGATTCCTCAAGGATCTAGAACTAGAAATACCATTTGACCCAGCCATCCCATTACTGGGTATATAGCCGAAGGGTTACGAATCATGCTGCTATAAAGACACATGCACACGTATGTTTATTGCGGCACTATTCACAATAGCAAAGACTTGGAACCAACCCAAATGTCCATCAATGAC